>NW_026607283.1:0-265435 GCF_029890125.1 Rhinichthys klamathensis goyatoka | reverse complement strand
TATTAAATTAAGGAATTCATTAAATTTAAATGGATACATTTAATGGCCTTCAGTTCGTTGTGAATGAAATGCATAACATAATCTAACAACAGCGAAACTCAAAACAAAATCAAATAACTCAAATTATTATTATTATTATTAAATTGAGCCCTTTTATGGTTTTTGGTTCTGCAATATTATAGACTTTATTCATTTTAAAGATGATATCTGGATTGTATAAACATCAGATAATTGTACAGTTTGGATAAGACATTGAGTCACCCCGAGCTTCCTAATAGGTAGGGGACAACGTTATTGCAGAATGTGGTTTGTTGGCCTCTATTGTAAATAGTATGATTTGAGTCTCGCAGGTCATCGTACGGCAGTTGTATATGCTAATGTCTGGGCTATATTAATTTTAACTGGCGGACCTCAGAGAAGGGTCTGAGCTGTCGGCTAGTGCTGGGTCTGCTTTTACGCCACATCTGTTCCACTTGGCTGTGGACGTCTTTGCATCGAGCCTCCAAGTTCAGACGTAACACTGACTTTAAATTACAGTGACCTTAATAACAGTTGCTAAACCATTCAGCACTGGTTCGATTTGTTTCACAGATATTTGTTTTAGCAGATATCGTGTTTCGGAGAGAGAGAGAGAGAGAGAGAGAGAGAGAGAGAGAGAGCGAGAGAGAGAGAGAGAGAGAGAGGAGAGAGAGAGAGAGAGAGAGAGAGAGAGAGAGAGAGAGAGAGAGAGAGAGAGAGAAGAGAGAGAGAGAGAGAGAGAGAGAGAGAGAGAAGAGAGAGAGAAAGCGTTTGAGAGAGAATGCAAAATTGCGGGCGTAATACAGTGACATACACGTAACTGTTGAAGGCTGTGTTAGTGTTACATGTGGGAGAGTGGCATTTGTTTGTATAAGCCATTAGCTTTACAGGTCAGTTTATTTGACATTTGTGTAATCCAGAAACCTGTGGTCATGAAGGAAGTAGAATGTGAACTTCCTCTGAGGCTTGGGACTGTTCCTCCCGTTCTCTCCTGAGTAAACAGTGAAATTGGCGAGGAGACATTTGAGGAGGGGTGGTTTTACTTGATAGCATTTTGAATTTATTTAAAATAGTTTTGGGGGTTTATTGCAACTTTTTCATCTTGTTTCTGTCAAAAGCAGTTGGTTTTGTGGTCTGCATGAATTTCACTTGATTTAAAACGCGGAAAAAAAATATCGTTCAGTTTTCGCTTTCATAACTCAGGGGAGTCGGAATTTAAGTACCGACTTAATCTAAGATGTTCTCCTAAAATTCCTTGGGAGAAAAGGAAACGGTGGATGGCGCAGAGAACAACATTTGGGCATTTGAAGAATTTGATGAGAAATCTTTAAGCTTATTTTGAAATCTCTGACTTTGGTATTTTGGCAAACCTGAGGCATGTTTGTGATTTTCGTGTCCGGAGCAATTGTTCATAGTTTTATATCTTAAATTGCATGCCTGCCAACCTTTCAAAAATCATAACGCTCCAGTAACAACATCTAATTGTAGTTATAAACATTTCTAAAGGGTTTATGGATCTCTCTCTCTCTCTCTCTCTCTCTCTCTCTCTCTCTCTCTCTCTCTCTCTCTCTCTCTCTCTCTCTCTCTCTGTATAGGCTATCCTGGGGGATAATGCATAAATGACCAAGTTTAACAGAAAGTGATCTGGTGTGTGAAGTCCTGTGAACAGTTGCTTTCTGCTGGTATTGTGAATGTCAAATGAGGCACGATATATTTACTAACATACACATTTACGCTCGCAACCCTCATGTTTACTGCAATAAAATCAGTTTGATGATGAAAAATCTGTTTCCCATATCCAAAATGTAGAAACCACAGATTATAAAAACATAGAAATGAGAAAAACACAAGCACAGACCAATGTAAATAAAACATTACAAACAGAAGACTGGGAGGGTTGTTTGCTTGATATTTCAGAGGAATGTTTCGGGGGGAGTGGGGGGTTGGTCTGATGTGACATAGCAAAGACAGCTAAGCAGAGGAAAGCGGACATTTTCTGATGATCATGATTAGAAGAGTGTTACACAGCTAATAACCTGCACTAATCCTTATTTAAGCTACAATCTGCTGTGCTACATAACATAAAGTGCAACTAAAATGAATAGAATTCCTTCCTGAAATGATCAACCAGTGTTATTTTCATTAAGTCAATCCGATTAGAATACACCATAGTTCAGCTGAATTCGTATTCATGTGAAAATGACAAATATCTGTCACAGGTTCTCCTCTGCACATATTCATTTTACAAGGTCTGTTTCTTTCAAATCCACATGTGCAAAATTAAACATGACATTTTATGTTGCTTTCTAGGATGATTATCATTATTATTACTATTATTATTAGCATAATCTCTTCTCTTATGAATGCTTTTAAGATTCAATTACATTTCGTAGAGATTTAGATTTGTATGTACTTGTCACTTGGATTGTATTTTCCTGTTTGTAAAGTCTATTGATACTAAAAAGTTTATTTTCTTTAGTTTAAGATTTTGTTCTGAGTACTGAAGAAATAAATGCCATAATAGCAAAAGCATTTAATGAGCTTTTTTTGAGGAGACAACCCTAGCATATTTAAATAGATAAAATCAGTGGTGTGTAACAGAACTGATGTGTTATTATTATGTGTGTATGTGAGAGAGTGTGTAGTTGTGTAATGTGATTTTGCTAAACCCATCGCCTTCCTTTGACTGCAAGAATGCAACACACATGTGGTTTTACTTCAGCAAAACTATGCATAAACATCAGAAAAAAATATCAGAATGACCTTTACCACATCTGTTTTCTCTTTTGTCCCTCAAAATGGATCTATTACTATGTAAAGTTATGCATATGGAAATATAAGTGTGCACTCTTACACTGAGCTTCACCTGCTGTATGAGCGAAACAGAGAAATGCGCCCTCAGAGTTGCTGTATTTGACTGAAATATTGCTCTAAAGCTTTATTAAAGCCAGGTGTATGGGGGGATGTGATCCAGTTGCATGCTTCCTTACATGGCCTTTTCAACTCATTCTTTAACAGTTCTAGGATGTGCATTGCATTTAAGGGTCACTGACTGTGAGGATGGTCAACAAATGAAATAATGGTACGCGGTTGGTGAAAATGGCATGTATGCCCCTTTGTTCTGTGGATTACTGATCCAGTTGCAGCATGGCTACAGTCACTTTCTGATTGAGGCCAAGTGAGGGAAAAAAGGCGAAAATCTGCACTTTTTCTTTTTGATGCAAGCTAGAATTACAGTGAGAAAACATGTACTGTCATTGGCTGAACAGGCCAGCCTGCCCACAGCATGAGAGGAATCTTTCTCTATGAGGGGCACGTAGAGCAAATCCAATGGATAACGGCCAAAAAGTTGTATATACAAAACAAATAATGTGCTTTGCATCCCTCCTCAGCTCTGCGTAATCGTCTTCCGCAACAGCCTTTGCTTAAGTTGTACTCACGATAATATGGTTATGCGATCATTTTCTCGCCGACTCCGTATCCGTGTGATCCAGGAATCCAGCTCCAGGTTTTAAGTTCTGCTCTCTCTCTCATCTCGGCTCAGCTCGCACAGAGAGAAATCCCTCAGCCGCGGGCCGCTCTCTCTCGGCTGGAACGGGACTCAACAAACCCGAAGAAGACGCTCTAAGGACTGAAATAAATAAAGAGGACTGCTTTTGTTTGTTTATTTTTCTTGCGTTCTTTGTTGCTCTTTTTTTTATTAGTTGCCTTGCGAACAGGTCCGCGTCCTCTCTGTCTCTCTCCTCCAGCAGGACAGACGCACGGACTCTCTCCGTACTCGCATCTCTTCATCCCGGCACGGCGGAGCACAGGACTGAGCGCGGGTCTGCGGGAATGTGAGCGCTCGCACTGAGAGAAAGGCTCGGATGAGCGGAGCATGTGTGCGTTGTGCGCTGAGACGCGCTGCTCCTATCCTAAGACCTGCTTGTAATTGCCTCAACTGATTCATTAACTTTCCGTCTGATTTTCTTCAACTCTCCGTTCACTCTCAAAGGGTAAGAAGCTTTTTGTTAACGATCATAATGCGCGTATACTGATAAACCCTGTTGCTCTATAATGGATGATTATCAAGTTTGGGTTGGTTACTCAAACTTTCTGTGCAAAAATATATTAACGAGGAATTAATTATCCGGGTCATGCATGTTGTAAGGTTAGGCTATATCAAAGTGAGTATTTTAAATATATAGGCCTATTACATTTTATTTAAAAAAAAAAAAAAATTATGAGGAAAAAAAATATATATGAAAGCATTGAGTTCCAGTCATATGACTCGAAAAGAACAAAACTACTCTGTTCAGAGTAATTAAAATGATGGAAAGGGGGACCATGGCTAATTGAGAAATGGTTAATCAAAACACAACCAGATGTGGATTGATTTGGTCGGCTGCCATTTCTCTCTTTGTCTTATTTCTTTCTTTCTCTCACTCTCTCTTTGAATGGAAACTGTTAGTGTGGGAATGGGGGAGATCTAGGGGTCTTCAAATAAATCCCATAGAGATATTTCATTCCATTGAAAAATTCTTTAAAGGTGTCGGTGAAGTCTGCACACTTTAATTTATTGTCATTGCCTTTTGCTTCCTACAACAAGCATGTGGTGACCTACATCAACTGTTGAACTCACTAAAGCTTGACTTGGGTTGTTAAATTGAGGTCTTGTGTCTATAATTAAAAGCAATTTCAGGCTCTTTTTGCTGGTTTTTAACTCTTCAGGATGATTAATGTGAAAAGAATGGTTCAGAGTGCACCGACAGCAGTGATAGAGTGCTAACTAGGGGACTATAAGAAGAACCCAGTGCAGTTTAAATCGTCTGAACCTGACTTTCTCTAAATGTAACATCGGACACTTGTGAGCAGCCGCTGTTAAATTAGATCCTTTAACCCCACATTCATAATTAATCCGCACCCGGGCCCCTGGTGCCAACAGTGAGATGAGCAGAATCCGGTCGGTGGCACTTCTTTGCCCAAACACACTCTGAACTGCTCTGAAACGAACATCTTGCCGGGGCACAGAGAAACTGGCAAACTTTGCATTAGTATGCATGTTACATTGTAATTACTTAAGTAATGCTATTGTAATTAATGTATTATAATTATTTACGGTTCTGATAATTACACATTATTATTGTCATTATTGTAGCAATTAAATATAATAGCATATAATATAATGTAGCTGGACACTGCAATTTGAAATGTTATCAAAACACTGGGCAAATCACAATTGTTTTCGGGTAAACATTGCTGTAGTGTGTAAGACCCTACGAGTCAATGCATGAGCGCAGTGTTGCTTGAATTGCGGTGCATGACGTGAGAGACACTAAAAACTGAAGGGCGAAACATATCGAGTCACCTGAATGAAAATCTCGCCTGCTTGTTTCAGATCGGTCTAGACCTACATATGCTGTTTATGTTGACGGGAGCTGTGTTTTAAATTTGAGTTTATGATTCAGGCCAATCTAATGTTTTTCTTAATGTTTCCATTGTTACATTCGTAACATTGAAACATATCTTGTAAAATAGTATTTAACTAGAAAAAAAAGTACTAGGCTTATATTTGATCTCATAAAGCTACAAATACCCTATTTTAAATACCCAAGTCCTCCGAATTAGAACTTTAGATGAGGATGTGGAGTTTTACCATATGGCATGTGGTTTTTGGTCTGGATTCTTGCATGTCACCATTTGTGCTTTAAATAGACATTCTCTGACCAAATTTTTTTTTGAATTTGTATAAGTGTGAATGGACTCTGTTTGAAGCCGCTCCATTAGCATTTCAAAGTGGCCTGAGCTCTATTTGAGCCCTGTGCTCTATTAGCTTCAGCACAGGCCCGGAGAACAGGAGGGGTGAGAGGGGACCAGGGCTTGTAGTTCATTTCTCCTCGTCTTTGTGTTTGTGTGTGAAAACACTATCCCATCCTTTTCATTTCAAAGGAATATTTTCCTTGGCTCTGTTTCTTTCTGGCCCCCTTCCTGCATCAGAGAAATGAAAACAGCCAAACATGAGCAGGATTATGAGATCCACCAGAGAACTTGCCTAGGTATTTTCACTCAAAGCGGAAAAGTAGTGTTTTTCTATACGTTTCCAGTAATGCAGAGATGGATGAATGCTATAACACCTACACAGAAATTATTCTCACAATTGTGCAGGTTTATGTTTATGAGAGTTAATCTCACATAAAGCTCGGCAGATGTCTGATTATTCACGATTCACCTCGTCTTCATAGGGCAAACATTTTATCATAAAAATAATGTGGATTTTTTTTTTTTAAAGTCAGCTTTGAAAGTCTGGGTTTCATTGTGTATCCGTATATCAATCTGTTTTAAAAATTAATTTTGTTTTCGAGATTGCATAGGTCTACTTTGGGAGTTCTTTGTCCTCGACCTCCATATTAATGTCCTTATATATATCTCTTCTGTTCTCATTGAATAATATTCAGATTTATTTTTTTATTGATATATTTATTTTTGGCGATCTGGAAAATATGATTTGTGGCCCAGTGTCCTCATTTCAATGTTATGTTCAACGCCATATGGTTAATATCAGACACATGTGGAGAGCATTTGAATGGTTAAATGTATAAAATATGAGCATTTTGTCACGTCAAACTAAGTAAAAAAAAAATGTTTTTATATCACAGTTATGGCTTGTGGTATAAAGCTATAAAGCTTTTGTTCAAAATGTGGAATAACTTTTATTAGAGCCTTAGTACATGTTATTGTGTGCGTGTGTGTGTGTGTGTGTGTATGTGTGTGTGTGCGTGCGTGCGTGTGTGTGTGTGTGTGTGTGTGTGTGTGTGTGTTTTGTGTGTGTGTTTTGCACAACAGTGTAATTCCACTGACAGCCATTGTTATCCGAACATCAGAGCGTTTGCACAGCCGAATCAAATAATCGGACTCACTGAACAACAGATATGCCATGCAGCTTGTAGACTTGAACTATGGTTTCTGAATAGTGTTTAGAGAATTTAATGCCAAAAAAAAAGAAAATATAAAAAAATTAAAATTAAAATTAAAATAAAAAGTATGTGCTTAAGGAATTTGAGGAAAAAAACAAGTGGACCACTAGACATGCCATTTGCTCCATAGGGCAATATTGTTACTTTCGAGACACCGTGAAACAGGCCATATACGCTGTGGTTACCAAGCGCATAAAACCGAAAACACATTCAGTTGTGCAAGAATATCAAATCAGATGATTTCTTTCCCTGTTTTTGATTCAGTTGTGTGTTTACAGAGCACCCTGCTGTGCCGATAAACGCTCGCCAATTTGCGGGGAATAAACAGCCCTGTTACACTTGGAGTTTTATGTAAAGTGCTCAACTGCCTTTGGTGGGTCAAATACCTGCATTTTACGGTGGTTTTTATTTTACGATCAGTAATCAGTGGAAGGCAGGGCGCCTTCTCTGCCATTTTGTCAAAGCGTTTGTTTCTGCTTGCGAAAGGTTTTGTGTGACAGTGGGACGGCAGACTTCATACACAGGCTGCCATTTTAATCAGCTGCAGACTGTGGGCAGCACACAGCACTCTGAACACACCCCGACTCCAGTGTGTTCACACATGCAATCAGTCTCATTCATTTCAAAATATCTGTATATGTCATATAAATCATTTCTAAACACAAACAAATGTCGATTAAAAAAGTAATTGAGTAAAAAATAAAAAATAATAATGATATTTCAACATAGTATCACTTTAATTCTTCACTGTTAAATAATAATAGTAATAAGCCACTAATATTGACAGTAAGTCAACAACAAATAAAGTGGTGCCGGAGTGATAAGTTCAATCACTTTTTACATTCAATCATACTAAAACTAAATGAACTCTGGCATGTTTATTTTTATTTAAATGTAAATGAAATCCACAGCATGGTTCGTGTTATTTCGTTTTCAAATTCAGAACTACACATATTTAGTTTGGTGTACACAGGAGGCATGACTTATCTATCGCAGAATTGGTATTTAGGAAAAAAAATGAAAAGAAAAATTCAATTTCTCATCAGAGAGGAGAGGGTAGGAACCCAGGTACAGGGTAAACAGTATCTGTGAGCAGAGAGAGAGAGAGAGAGAGAGAGAGAGAGAGAGAGGGTGAGAGAGAGGTTTATTAGACGTCTGGTGGTAGGGAGAAGGGTTGTGTCTCGGATGGCTTACAGGGCCACACTTGAAAGGGCTTTTTAAGCAGACACACCTGTTATTTCAGTTTAAGCTGCAGTGTCATTCTCCTTTTGTTAGTTATCTATGGCAAAAACTTCTCCAAATTTCAAAGATTATAAAAATGCTAACTTTCAGAAGTTTCATGCTGTTTTTTTTTTTTTTTTTTTTTACATTTATTTATCATTTATTTACTAATTATTATATATTAATCTCTACCAAATAATATTAATCTTTACAGTTTACTTTTAACCTTACTTGTTTTACTTTAAATTGTCCATTAAAGGTTTCAAAAATGTCAATGGACATTTGGGAATTATATATGAATCTAATATTTCAGTTTTTTCGGTTAAGTGTCCGAACATTTCAGTGATGGTGTAAATTCTTATCAGAAAATACCGAAATAGAATAATGGTTAAGACATTTCCTGCGGATTCCACTAATCCTCAAATAACTAATCTAATCTGGGGTCAACAGTGAGTTGTTTCTTAAAAACATTCCGGGGTCAGAGGTCAGACTTATCTTGTGTGGTTCACCGGGGCAGATGTAGCCAATCACGAGGGTGTTCCTGGATCTCTTGACCTCCTGTTATAGATAATTTTGCTTTAAATTATCTTTCCACATGTTCAAAAACTGCAGCAGGTGCTGATTCAGCTGGAAAATGGAGCAGATGTATCAGAATGAAAGTGTGTGACATGAAAACGCTGATTGTTAAGGTGAAGGATATTGAAAAGATCTGAAATTAAAATATTGGACTTAAAAAAAAGAAAATGTTTAGCTGTCCAGACAAGAGACAAAAAAAAAAAAAAACTGTGGTCTGTAATTATGCGACGACAGCGCAGTGATGTTGTAGACAATAGGGACGGCGGGATTTCTGCTTGGGTTGAGTTGCTGTTCACCACTGGCTGATCTTTGGCATTTATTTATTTTTGTTCCTCCAGTGTTGTACTGATTAAGCTCAGGAATTCAAAAAGGATACTGTTCCTAGATCAGCACTTTGGGGTCGTTCCAAATAGAGAAAGCTAGAGAACTCTTCATTACGACTAAATCAATGTTGTTGCTACCATGCATTAATCTAAATTCAGATATAGAGATTAGCAGTTTATTAAGGTGTGAAACCTTTGTGCAAGCCAGAGGTGTACACTGATTGGATAATCAGTCTGCGAGTGACACCTGACATCTCCGCCTCCATTGATTTTCCAAAAGAGGCCATTGGCCACATTGCGTAAGATGACACATAATGAGTGGAGAATTTAATTCAGACCAACAGCCAGGTTGCAGAGCTAAGTTAATTACATTATGGTAGCAGTCATTACTCTTTACTCTAGTGCTGATGTGCCCAATACAAACAGCCTTCAAGTGTCTTTCGCTCTGACACACTCACCTGGCCGCTCGGGCTCAAATGTAACTGTCAGCGGCATTGTGTTTTGTGTGCTTATTTAATGCATTGCATCAGCCATGCTAGGCTGAGAAATGACAGCTGCAATATTTACTTCCCGAACAAACTGGATTCATGTAAATCCCTCTTTTTTTTTCTTTTCTTTTTTTTTAACATGACTGACATATTAATACAATACAAATCATCTGCTGAATGGTATCAGTGATTTTCATCCAACTAGATATGTAAGTTGATCTGACACCTCTTCAACATAATATAAAACCTGAACCAAATAATTTTCAAACATTACAGATTTTATTGTGAATGTTTATCAGTTCATATTATATATATATATATATATATATATATATATAGGTTGTCGTCTTCTTTCAAATTTAATGACTTCAGAATCTCTGGGGGGGGGGTCCTTAAAAAGTCTTAAATTTAGTTTTAGGAAATTTAAGGTAATAAAAAGTCTTGCATATCTTAAATGTTTGATTAATCTTCAAAATTCTACAATTGAATGAAATAAGTAGTGCTGCACATTCAGAGTCAGAATGCGGTGCTGTTGCACATTACAGGCGGTTTCATAGCAGTTCTCCATCAGTGAACACTGCACACGTCAAGCGATTGCTTATGATACTACTGTTAATGGATAATGACAATGCTCATGTAGATGGTAAATAGATGAGTGTGTATTTGATCTCCCTCATCTTTTTGAATGGCCAGCTTGAAGTAGTAATGCATAAACATTTCAAAGTAAGAGTGCTGGGGTATTTTTGACTTATTTAAAATGAAAGTCCCACATTATGCATCAAAGATTTTTTTTTTTTTTTTTTCTGGTTAAGTATTTTAGTGACACAGTCAATGATGTATTTGTAATTTGATTCAACAAAACT
This sequence comes from Rhinichthys klamathensis goyatoka, assembly GCF_029890125.1. NCBI lineage: Eukaryota > Metazoa > Chordata > Actinopteri > Cypriniformes > Leuciscidae > Rhinichthys > Rhinichthys klamathensis. Next base: position 254,993 of record NW_026607283.1, on the reverse strand, counting down.
TTGTCTGGGCCACTCAATCTATATATATATATAATCAAATGTATTGATATATTGGTGCTTATATAGCAGTATAGAAACCTTGTATAGAAGGTTTAGAGTTAATTTAATTTAGTTAAGCTATCAAGTTTTGTTAAGTAAACGATTATGAGGTACGTGATTAATTTTGAGATTGTATGGGTTTGTTTGGTATGGACATACATTATAATTTTTTTATTTGTGCTGGTCTTAAAAAAAGGTCTTAAAAAGCGATATTTGTTTCTAAAACAACAACAACAAAAACATGCAGATACCCTGGACTTGTTTCACCTCGAAAATGACTTTTGTTTTTGGCTGATGTTACCGAGGGTCAATCCAAATAGCTATTAACCATTGTTTCAGTAATGCTCTTGGTATTCTAGCCCTTCAAAAATGTTGCCAATAGTTAGCAAATTAGTTTAATGTGATTAATATTAATGTAATAAATGTTTAAGGCAGTAATAGCAAGTAATGATAAGTTTGGAAAGTGAATATGGGATACATTAAAATGCTCTCAATGGTGAATTTGACCTTCAGCCCTCGTGTCCCAGTCAAAAAAAAAAAAAAAAGCCTCCTCAAAAAATTTGAGTTTGCATCCATTGCAAACTCGCATTCAGGTCTGGCACCATTCTGATGTGGAACACTCACTTTCATGCTCCAATGAAATCTCACTGGATTAAATCAAGTCCCACCCCCCATTGAAATAAAAACAAAGAACGGCAGACTAAGACATTATCTTTGAAGAAAGAACCGAACCGAACCAAACAGATTTAAAAATACAGTATATATAAATTTTGAGATCATGTTGAAATTTGGTCTTGTTTGAATTGCAATGTCTTCTCTAACATATAGTGTTTTTATCCTGAGAGACAGGAGTACAGAAGACAGGAAATGATGCGTAAAGAGAGATAGAGTGTGATCGCGTCTTCCACAATGAGCGCCAGTGCTCAGTGTGTCTTGAGCACGTGTTCCACCGGCAGGCCGAGGCTCGGACTGTAAAGCGTAGGATTAAGCAGCAGACGATATAAGCTGACTTCCTTTATTGTCAGGCTGACTATAATGACCACAATGCATTTCCAATGTAAACTCCTTAAGGAGGGGACACAGGTCACAGGCTGTTACAGGCGTAGCATGAAATGACGAAACAAGACTGAGCGGATGAGAAGTAAATATATATATACATGGACTTTTAAGAAAAGCATACATTTTTACACACCTTATATAACACTACAGATCAAATATGTGTATACAATCTCAACAGTTGCTGCCCATGACATTTTAATTATTTAAATAGCATTTTAGCCACATGGCAGTTTTGATATCTTTGGTTTGTCACACCTGCTGAAATGGCTCTGAATGCCACAAAACTGTGAAGTGTCAAACACTTCCTAATGGCATTTGCATAACTCACACATGCCTGGTGTGAATTTCGCCCCTGTTAACACACAAACAGTGGTGGGGCGTCTTGTCTCGCGGCACACACAAGAGAGTTATATGAGATAATCATAGATATCTTGCAGATATCTAACTGAATATCTGTAAAGAAATGATTCCAAAGAGGAGATTCAGTTTATAGTGCGTTTTAAAACACTGCAAACATCAAACGTGAAACTGTTGAGCAGTCTTTAAAAAAATAATGGCATCATTAAAAATACATTGTATATATTCTATAGTGTGGGAAAAATATAGATAGATAGAACATGCACATTATATATATATATATATATATATATATATATATATAGTAGTACAGGATAGTAGTATATAGATATATTGGACAAAGTGAGAACACACACACACTCACACACGTCTGGTTCGCCAGGGGACTCTCCATAGACGTAATGGTTTTTATACTGTACAAGCTCTATATTCTGTCCTCTTACACAATCCCTAGCCCTAAATCTACTCATCACAGAAAACTTGCTGCATTTTTACATTTTCAAAAATCTCATTCTGTATGATTTATATGCTTGTTTCCTCACGGGGACCTCAATTTAGACACACACACACACACACACACACACACACACGTTGGTGCACCTATCATGTACGTTCCATAGACGTAATGGTTTTTATACTGTACAAACTGTATATTGTATCCCCTAACTCTAACCGTACCCCTAAACCTACCCATCACAGAAAACTTTCTGCTTTTTTACATTTTTAATAAAACATTGTTTAGTATGTTTTTTAAGCCATTTTAATTACGAGGACTCAGGAAATGTCCTCATGAACCACATTTACGTTGTAATAACAGTGAAACACCCATGTCATTATACAAATGTATGTCCTCATAAATCATATACACAAGCACACACACACACACACACACTTTTTTTTAATGATAACTTATTTATTCTAAAATATTTAAATGTTAAATTCAAAAGTTACATAATGCTGACAAACAGAACAAAATAAAATCATTGCGTTTATAATTAATAGGCATATTTCTAACCGTCATTATCTCCCGGGATGGACAGCGCTGCTTTATCTTCATACTCTGCGAGTGTGTTTCTACGAGCCCACGGCCCAACCGGCCCCCTGTCACCACCACGGCTCCAGTGGCCTCTTTTGTTGTATTCTGATAAGATCTACTCAGTGTTTGCTTCACCAACCTCCAGTGGTGTGTCTGGTTACTTCACTGCAATTAAGAGAAAGGAAAACATGCCCAACCAAAGGGTGGAAACATATTTTGTGTGCGCGTGTGTGCGTGGGCTTTCATTCACAGGGTTTAATGTGATTCATAGATTATGTCACAGAATACATAAGGATGGAAGATGTCTTTTGTGGTGCGGTTGTATTTCCTATTGGACTTTCTGTCCGGCGCATGCAGCGAATCGCAAGCCCCATCAAAGCAATTACCTTTGCTAAAGCCATATTAGTCTTATAATTGGATAATCTTGTATTGCTTTGGCTTAATTCATTATGTTGCACCAAATGGTTTCCTGTCCTCAATAACATTTTAGACTCTCATGTTCTTAGAGAGAAACTCCCTTCGTCTCATATTGTAGTTTTTTTTTTTCTTTCCTGAAAGCACAACAGAAAAAATGAAATACCAGAGAATGTGAATAAACACATTAGAATCAGAGACAGTGACTGTGCAATGACTATTACTCTTTTCCAAAATCTACTGCGCTGCCTTGCTATCTACTACCTACATAGGCAGCTGTCTTCTTAGGCAGCATCCAACAGAATGGAACCTCATAAGACCATTTTGGAGTGCTCTACACAGGCAGCAGTTCTGAGGGGTTTTTTTTTCAAAGAGCTCACAACAAAGCATTCCTATGACGCCTACGTAGGCAGCTCACTAGGTTTCGGAACACATCTTATTAATTATTAAATAAGCACAAAAGTTTGAGGTCAGGAATGTGAATACTTTTCTTCTGCAAGAACCCATTAAATGGATCAAAAGTGACAGAAAATACATGTATGATGTTATAAACAGATTTCTATTTCATTTAATGATGTCTTTTGAATGTTCTATTCATCAAACAACCCTGAAAAAATGTTTTATGCTTTCTACAAACTGTTTTCAACATTAATAATAACAAGAAATATTTCCTGAGGATCAAATCAGCAGATTAGAATGACGTGACACTGAAGACTAGAGTAATGACTGCTACAAATTCAGCATTGCCATAACAGGAATAACTTTTTTAAATAGACATTTTAAATTGTGGTCTTATTTTACAATATTACTGTTTTTACGTTATTTTTTATCAAATAAATGCCTTGTTGAGCATAAAATACATATTTCAAAAACATGAAAAAAAACTCTCAGACACCAAACTTTTTAATTGTAGTGTATAAGTATAAAATAGTATATATTTAAGTGAATTGAAAAATATTACAATAAATGTTGTTTGAGAGTATAGGGAGTTAAACATTATTTTTTTAATTAATACATTATATATATATATATATATATATATATATAGGGAGTACATTTGAGAGTATAGGGAGTTAAACATTATTACTTTTTTAATTAATAAATTAATAAATGACATAACCTTGCAGCTAATGGTAGTCTCATATATAATCACTATAAAATCAATATTACCTCTGAAGATAATTAATGTTTTTCTTCTTCTAACACTACCGTTGCTCTCTGTTAACATTAGTTGTTATCTTTCACTGAAGGGCTAAAGCAAAGCTATATGCACTATACGATAGATGGGTGCAAAGACACGGAGCAACACTAAGTCTGCGTGAATGATGGATAAATAATTTAATGGCATCATTTGCATACTGTATGTTCAGCTCTTATTAAAATCTAAACCTACGCCTTGATCAGAGGGAAGCGCTACTTGTTATTTTTGACCTCTTGGTGAAGCAGGCTTCCTGAATTGATCCCTGCTTTCATACAGTTGCGCTGTCACCCCCAAGTGTGCTCATGATATCCTCCTTTGGACTCAGATTGTGGAAAATTACACTGAATGGCAGAGACCTTCACAACATTCCAGAGCTGAAAGAACACGAATAAAGAGGCTAGTGAGATAAAAACGACAGACAGAGAGAGGCAGAAAAAGGAATTTTCTGCATCTGCAGCCCTTCCGCGGGTGGCAGAAGACAGCTGAAATACTGCTAATCTATTTATATCGGGAAGATTCCTCGGGACACTAAAGGCTTTGATATCTGGACAGGTTCGGAGTCCATTGTAAGGAAGGTTGTTTCCCTGGACGCAGGTCACTTATATGACATGTCTCCCAAAAGAAAAGCATTCTGGCTCCACAAAAGCCATTTGAGGATTGCATGAAACGCTGCAGGAAAAGTTAGATGACATGAAACCCATCAATGTCACATCCTAGCGCCAGTATGCTATCGTATGCTTTTCCGATGCACCCCAGCTAATTTCTGAGGAATATCATTGTTCAGACCGCATCATTGTCCCAAAAAAATGAAGTGTAACTGTGAGGGAACTTTATAAACACAACATTATTGGACTGAAATGAGCTTAGAAGCAGCCCTGTATTCCTGCTGGTGTTGAATGTCCTACATTATCATTGTCAGATATTTATGCACTCTATTTAAGACATAAAAATCCCTTTGAAATACATGAGATAGATAACAGCATCTATGTGACAGTGAATTTGTCACAGTTGAATTGTAAATAAACAAAATGAGGTTGAGAAACCATTTCACAACAGTTTCGAAAACCTTTCCTGAAAACATTTCACAACTGGTATAAAATTCAAGCTTCAGGCCCTCCAGCAAACTGCTGTTCCCAATCCCATCATGCATTTATTACACTATAAACAGGAAGAAAATAGCAAGAAAACATGGTGTCATATTATGTCACACATTCTCTGCATGATTGCTGCCTGTTACGCGTGGGCTTGAAGGACCGACGGAGCACAAGACGATGAAGATACCGTTCATTCAGGCTAATATAGCATACAAACTCTTCAGTCACTCCAAGCTGTGTCTGTTTGACTGTTGTGTTAATGTGTCGATTTAACCTGTGTGAAAAACACAACCGCCATATCTGGTGGTTACATTCTCTGATCTGCTAACTAGCTTCTAAAAAAAAACAAGTTTTGCTACCGATAACAAACAGCCCTAAAGCCACTTCACAAGCCTGCAAGAATAGCAAATAACCAAGTGTCTGGGTTCCAAAATAAGATATTTCAGCAACAAAACTTTGGGAAAGTACAAAATTTCTGTAACCACAGTGACATGGACAGTACAGAAGATGTATTGATTTAGTACCATTAGCAACTAGGTGCTAATCTGTGAAATATTCTAAATTCACCATGGTAATTATTATTTTTATTATTATTATTTAGATGTGTAATAAAAATTACTATAAATATTTATTATTAATCAGTGCGGTCAAATCGATTAAGAACGTACCATACGATTAATCACATGTAACATAAAAGTTTGTTTACATATGTGTGTGTATATATAATTATATTTAAACAGTATATTATATTATATAAATGTCTCTCTGTGTATATATATATATATATATATATATATATATATATATATATACTGTATACACACACATAACACACATAACACACACACACACACACACACACACACACACGTCAGATCTAGATCAGATATCAGATATCAGATACAGATGTCTGCCTAGACCTAATGCATCACATTGTCATAATCATTAACATGCTAAAATTATTGTGAGGGTTGTCATGATTTAATTATTAATATTATTATTTTTGGAATTATATAATGTACAAGTCATGTATTTCATTGTCCTAACTATGTGTTTACAGTTTCCAAACAACATAACAAATTTCTCAACTATCAGTTTTATAATAATCCATTAATAACTGTAAAACCATTAGCATAGTCACATGACAAACACTTGTCAGGTAAATTGGCCTTTTCGATGTTTCGACTGAAATATCTAGAACTGACAATTAGCCCTTCAACTTCCTTTAAAAGTTTTAAAAGTGTAGGGGGGTCAAATGAGTTCAGTCTCAATCTAGTGTAAGGACATCTGCGTCTCAGCTCCTCTGCTCACAGTGTTAGTTAACACATGTAAATGAGGCTAACGATCCAGACACAATCTCTCATAGCTTTCTTCTCCTGAGCCTCGAGCCTAACAGCTCAGAATGAGATATCACCAAAGAATCACCACACAAATAAACCAGAGCCATATAAGAGACTGGGTTTGAGGCTCCTTCCGTCCACAGAATTTCCCCCATTCACTAGATTTAAAATGACTTTTGCTTTCATAATCATCAAGCAGTTACTGAAGTTTTGAAACCATAAAGCTGTGGATATGTATTAGACACTTGAAAGTTTATCATTTTTAACATATGGGCCAGGCAATTCTATTTGCAAGTCAAATATCTTCATCTTTCCACTAGAAAAAAAAAAAATATTTTTAGAGGTCTGAGAGATTGAAGTAATATAATAGAGTTCATTATGATCCAAACTGTGTTAAAATGAGATACAAGGGAGAGTATCATAATAAGATGGTGATTTTGAATGCAAAACCTGCAGGACCACAAGTTTGTCCTGTTTAACCACAGAAATGGCAGAGAGTCGACTCTCGGTGACTCTTTGCCAAGCATCCGACTGTTCCACTGAGCTTGTGGGAGGCGGGGGACGTAAAATGAAAGTCACTTCTTTCCTAAACTGTTTTGCCTTCTCACTCTTCAACCAAATACACACAGCAACTCGACACAAGAGAGACGCACAAATCGGCCGGCGGAAGGCAACAGTAAAAATTTGCAATTGTTTTTTCACAAGCAAAAAGCACCATTAATGGCATTAATTTTTCACGTGCAAAAACAGGTGCAAATTTGAAATCAAAAGTGAATGGCCTTGACGTTTTGATGGCGCCTTTGTAAAAGGTCAATATCGTAGCATCAGGTTTAGCATGAGGCCTTAACTGGTGGTTGCGTTGTCAGGAGAGATTTAGACCTGACACTTGATTTCTCTCCGGGAACAAACTCCGCCCTCCTTATCTGTCTGCCGATTTTTAAACGATTTACTGTCGAGCTTGTTCTCACCCTCACACCAGTATGCTTGCTTTTATCTGGAAAAGTCACACACACACACACAAAAAGTGTTTTTGAGGATTTAAGTGAGGCTTTTGCTAAGAATTTATATGTCCAAGAAAACCCATCTCCAGTTTTAGCTTGTTAACTTTAATTAAAGTAAGTGGTCATTAATTAAATGAGTTTGTGGTTTGTGGAGGAATCCTGAATCATCTATGTTAGCGTGTGAACTATCAGAGCTCGAATCATCTACAAATAATTTCCTCTCATAAGAAATCAATCAATCAAATCAACCTGCCCAAATCCATCATCGGTAGATTTCTGCACCACCCCGCTTTTAATGTCACCCATTCAAGACGTTCTTTTAATGCCCCTCACTTTATGTTTTGTGTTCACTTCTGCCATCTTAAAAATTAATCATCCTGTTGAATAATGGCTCACGATGGAGCTGAATAATTGATGATCTAGTGCTTAATAGAGGGACAGAGGAGGCGTTACGCTCACACAACTGCTGTTGTCTGAGAGAGACAGGCGAGTTGGATTGTGTGTGTGTCTGCATTAAATAATCAATAATCAAATGACAATGAAGGAAAGACAAAACACATATGAGTGAGTATATTTATCAAAGCTGACATGAAATCAAATTTGATAAACTTTTTTAATACATGTTCCTGATTTTATTGAGTACCCCATCAGCAAACATTATCCAAAAAAAAAAAAATGTTTGTCTTTGTAAATTTTTATCAAAATGTAAATGTAACTCTGAAACAAATTTTCATTTTGGCTCCGCCTCGCCAAAAAAAAAAAAAAATAAGAATAATTTTATATCACAGTTACAGTAACCAATTCTATTTAATAATCCAGTGACTTAAATACTTAAAAATTCAAATGGTAGTTTATTTTTTTTATTTTTTTTATTATTATTTGGAGCGCTCTAGGTGAGGTCAGTATGAATATATCTGAACAAATCATGCTGGATGACAGAACATGTTTGTGACTGTCCCTCTGTACACACACACATACACACACACACACACAGAGAAAGAGAGAGAGAGAGAGAGAGAGACATGCACGCATTTCCACCCTTCGCTTTTGCACCCTTTTGACAGCAGCAGTGCTTTCATTGCTTTTGCAGGGATTAAAAATGTATGCATTTTGTTGAAACTGAGATGATGAGTCTTTGAGAATAGCAGAAACCCTCTTGTTTTTTTTCTCTAGTCTCTCCTGATGTTTTATGACCTCTTACATTGGGTGGCTCTCTTTTTGTAGCATGAAGACAGAAGTTGTTTCCCTGTTTGCTCTCCTTGTGCCAGGCTGTTGCAAGAACACAGTGCTGTCACTTTCCATGAAACATGTTCAGAATAAGGCCTTCAAAATTAAGTTTCTTTTTCTTTTCTTCCTTTCAACAAATAGTCAGTAAAAAGAGTACTAAATATTAAACTAAACAAAATATTAAATATATAATATATTAAATAAATAAGCCATTTTTTGCGGTCCTGTTACTGAAATATGTGTTTAAATACAGCCAAAACAAGGTTGAAATTTAGCCTAAATTAGTAGGGGCTAACTAGTCATGACCAAATTTTGGTTTGTAGTCATTGATCTATTTATATTTATATTGAATAAAAAGAAAACATCCTCGTTTTCGCAATTTAAAACATGTATTTAACATGGTTGAATGGTGTAGCTCAACAATTGTAGTCAGCGCTACAAATTGTGTAAATTGTAATGCATTTGATTATTTACATGTTTAGAAATTGCCTAATATATGTTTATTTCTTAGAAGTCACACTTTTAAGTAATGTTACATTAAATGCAACCTAAAGGACAAAATCGTACAGTAACATTTGGCGAATGCAAAATGGGATTATATTTTTAGTTATTTAAAAGGATATAAAAAATTATGTATGTTAGACAATAGATTGTCCAATATATCTAATAGTTCTAATGAATAAATAAATAAACAAACATTTGTGCCGATAATGCTTTTAAAAAGGCATGGAACTCCAAAGTGTACCGTTTTCGTGTGAAGTGCTCTCTGCATTTTGCTGCCAAAGAAAGTCTGTTTCCCTCCCGTATCCCCGTAGCTGAAGGGGAAACATGGAGTGTCAAGGACTTCTTTCTTCTGATTGGCAGGTGCAATCCGTGTAAGATACCTGTATAATGGTGGTCCTCAGAATTTTTTTGACCTTCTTAGACGTCTCCCCATATTAATGTCACTCTATTACCGTTAAAACGGAGGCTTCTCAGGAAAACACGACGGGACTGAATCCTCCTTATCGTCGGCAACCTGAAAGGAGGAATTTGGCGCTATCAGTTAATGGAAATGACATTTTTAAATTTCATTTTCAGATAATCCACTCCTTGTCCACTAAAACATCAAAATTACTGTTAACAATATGTGAAGGCCATATTAAAACTTACTTACTCATAGCAGTCGAGTCCCGTTATAATCGTCTTAGAGAGACACCGTGCCATTTTAATAGGATTCCGGATGCGTTCGGCACGTTATTACGCCGGTGTGCATGTCATTTACTGTTGGAATTAGAATTGTGTGTATCGGAATAATGAATAGATGAGTAAACTACCCCCTTCCTGCAGAGTATGAATGTGGTGTTCGGTATTCTCTTCTAAAAAGGGGCTGTTCAATCTATTTCCAGAAACTTCTCCAGAAGCTCCAGCTTGTACTGAGGAATTTGGTTCTTCTCTGGTTCTGAGTCGAGTTCTCGTCTCTTGCTTGTGTGGCGGCTTGATAGAGGCCTTGATGACTCTGATTAATGGATCACAAGCATCTTCTTTCAGAGAAGGATGAAAAGAAGTTAAAAAGAGTGAGATTTCATTCACGGAGAGTGATTACCGTATTTCACCACCACTCAAAGCGTTATATACGCCTTTTTACCATGTCTGCATGCTTTCATTAAAGTAGTTATTCAGGTCATGGTCATGAGGCAGTTTTGTCACACAGGTTTTCATGTATCTTTTCCAGGTCTTAAACACAGAGCTAAATGGCTAGTTAAGATGATACATTTGCAGTTCTGGTGTAGAAGCCAGCTGTGCTTGTAAGGAATCAACACAGGAATAGGAACCGCAAGAAAATGAACGATTTTGTTTTCTTTTATCATTCAATTCTGATCCGATTCCGGACCACATACATGATTTCATGAACAAGTCCTTTAGTCAATTTAATGGAGCTGGTTCATGATTCGTGAGTTGTTTTTTGTTTGGTTTTTGACTGTTTTACTGTTGCTAACGGTCAACTTAACTTACAATGCTTTGGAGAAACACAGCCCTGTCTCTAAAGTTAATAATTCACATATCAGACTATCCATAACACTTCGTGTTTGTTGTTGTGCACAATCAGCGCAAAACACAACAGAAAGCTATATTGTCTATTGATTGTCTTTGTAATATTTCACATTGCCCAGGCTTTCTTTCTGATTACGTTTAATTTAGGCAGCAAACTAACAAAAAGATAAAACATAATTTATTTTGTGTTGAAAAGTGCTGCAGGATACACTGTATTTTAGTAAAGTGTCCCATTTGTATTCATGAAAGAGGTTTAAGAGCTATTAACGGATTAGTTTACCTAAAACTGAAACATCTCTCATTTTTTAATCACCCTTATGTTACAAACTATCTCTTTCTTTCTCCTGTGTTGCAAAAACTGAGAAATTAAGAAATTGCACTGGTCAGTCTTTTCCATCTAATTGCAATGAACGAAGACTGAAACTTTTAAGCTTCATAAAGAATGCAAAAATCCCCTGTTTCTGTCCCACACACACAAAAAAGAAAGCCAAATTTATTTGATTTGCTTTTCCTGACAATTTAGTTCATTATGACATATGTTTCCTCATTCATTGCTTGCACAATAGCATTTTGAGTTTTTTTTTTTTTTGTCATTTGCTCATTTAGTGTTTGACATTGCCGTCCATCTGACCTTAATACATCCGTCACCCCTGATATTATGATGTTTGTCCTCTGGTTTTGAGATGTAGACAAGCTGCATCGTCCAGATGGTAAAGGTGAATGTGTGACAGTGGAGTCAAATGGGATGTGTTCAGAATGACTCATGTGTTGCTGTGCATTAACTAGCCCACCCCTGGACCGCTGATTGATTTCCTCTAGCGTTTCTGGCTCAATGGGACACTGTCATCTGATCACTGACCTGATATTCTAGCACAAATATGCAAACATCGAAAACAAACTCTTCACTGGCAAATGTTCATGAAAGGGTATGTGTTGTTATTATGGGCCATTCTGTAAAACTGGTGACATTTGTAACCCTCATAAAAAAAATGAACAAGAAGTTACTTGCAATACCAATATTTGGTTACACTTTATTTTAATGTGTCCTTAGTGTAATTATACACTGTAAACAAATCTGTAGAAATTACAGTATTACTGGCAGCTGCTTGCCAGTAACTTACTGTAGTTTTAAATTGATGTTATTTACTGGCAACAGTTTGTTCAAAGTTAAATGAACATTAAACATGAACAAGTCTTTATCTTTACAGAATAAAACTAAAATAACAGCCTCATGCAAAGCATTCTGGGAACCAAAATCTGAAGGAAAAAAACTGAAAAAAGTTGATGAAGATTTCTGGTTCCCAGAATGCTTTGCATTAGATTGTTATTTTATAATTTTATTCTGTAAAGACAAAGACTTGTTAATGTTTAATGTTCATTTAACTTTGAACAAACTGTTGCCAGTAAATATACATCAATTTAAATCTACAGTAAGTTACTGGCAAACAGCTGCATAACTACAGCAATTTTTTTACAGTGTATATTTAAGTACAGAGTAATATTAATTAGGATTAGGTTTTGGTTTAGGGTTAGTTGCATATAATTTACTGTTATTACTATAGTAAGTACATGTAACATCTATAACAAGGACACGAGGTAAAATTACGTTAATACCCTTTCACACATTTTTCTAAATGCATGGTAATTGTTTTATCATTTCTTTGTCTTTCCCCCTGTTTCTCCAAATATATTCTAAATGTTCCAGATGTTGAATTTTTCAGTAATATTTAAATTGAAGCTTATGTTTTGTCTTTATTCGGTCGCTCTCTTTCAATTGTTATCTTTAATTATTATTAGAAAAATAAGTAGTGTCTCCAGGTTATGGGTTACAATATTAAAATAACAGTCAACTCTGTTACTTTAATACTGTTCTATTTTATACAAATAATAATAATGAAGTGAATGCTTTAAGGATGTGGAGGCTCTTCTTTTATAACTTTATCTTGTTTTACATGGGGACTGCCCTAAAATGTTGCCCTAATGTATTTTTATTGTAAACAACTGATAACTGTATGCATATTTGTAGAAATATGACTTTAAATTATATTTTAGATAGCACCTTGTAATTTCATGGCCTTGGAATGTCACTGTCAAATTGAACTGTAAAACTGGCAACCTTGTTACTCTGTTACATTTCTGAAGACATAATCTATGCCAACATAACAATTTAGCTAGATCATGAAATGGAAGATATAATCGGTCTGATGGAATGTAAAAAAAAAAAAAAAAAAAAAAAGTCACCTTATCTAACTGGAAAAGATATGTTTCACGAATTCCCCTTTATGAATATTTAGCTTGTCAGCTTGTGTGCTTTGTCCCGACGTTGGTGTGTTTGAGTTCTATTGTGCGAATGCGTGTCCCTGTTTATGGGCCCATTTTTTATACACTTGTCATATTCTTTGACCATCAATCTCATGGCTCTTTTTGTAGTTCATTGAAGGCTTGGGGGTTAATTCAGAGGTCAAGCGAGACTTGCAAGCTGTCAATCTCACATTGTAAAGTTTGTAAACCCCCCCCGCCCCCCCTTCGGCCTTGCCTCTTGTGCATTATTCCTGCACCCACCCCTCTGAAAGGATGGCTCCTCCTCTATTCTCCGGTGGGTCTCACTCCCGCTTGGCAGAAAGACGGCCGCATAATTACACATCTGCCCTTTGTTTCTCTGTTTTGGCATTAACATCTCAAACTGGCCTTTCAGCTCTGATTTTAACGGCTCTCTTTGCACCCGGAGAAGTGGAATGTTCTTTCAAAGTTCCTCTTTTTATATCATGCAACTGTTTTGTTGAGGAACCCTTAGTGTTGCGGATCTGTTGAAGCAGATGTACACAGCTGTGAAAAAGCCTTCTGGGTCTAGACCTCTCCATCGATCACAGCCCTTGTATAGCTTTGCTAGTTTCTGTGTAAGCAACACGATTCAGTGAAGCTTTCGGCATAAAACGGCAGCCCGGTTTGCTCCATAATCAAAGGAAGTGCCGTATCAAACATCCCGGCCCGGATCCTTTGAAGATGGATGGTTGCTGTCTTAATTTGTCATGATTAGAGTTTTTAATTTGATTTGCGAATACAAAACACACATAATGGCGACAACAGGCTTTCCCGCTGTGCGTTGGAACGGCAGTATTTGTTTGAAGCACTTAACAGGTGTGGATCGGCGGTCTTTTCTGCAGCTTAGGGAGATAAGGCCTCCCGTGGAGGGGAGAGACCTCAACACGTTTAATGAGGAGCGCGGGAGTCAGTCGGGCCGCCTTCGTCCATGGTTCAGCTTCTGGAGACTGATCAGCATGTTAACCGCTCACAGCGTGAGACGGAGATATGAAAGTACGGAGCTGTTGTCGTTGATTTAGTCGAACACCCTTTGACTATGTAGGGATCAACCCTCATCCTTTATGCATTTATTTTCCTCACTGCTAACTGCTGTGAGCCGCCACCACAACGGCTTCGCTAGTTTTTTTTTTACCTCTGCAAATCTCAGCACAGATGATTTCAGGGAGAAAACATACTCTCTTTCAGAACCTATGGGGCTCCACAGTATCACGCTGTTATTTTGCTAATGCTAATGCTAACGCTGCTATGCCCACCATTTGAGTCTTTCCATGAAAGGTGTATTGTTGGTGTCCACAATATTTGATGCGAACCAAACACAAACAAAATTTATTAAGTGTTTTGCCAGTTTAAATATATTAATTATCAAAATTAATTATAAACTTTCTATTAAAAATATTATTTGTTGTGATGTTTAACATGTGCATTCTACATGACTGTATAACCATATAATTTGTATAGTCATATATATATATATATATATATATACTGGCTTTGAAAGGGAATGGGAGATGAGATTTTGATTGGTTTATTGCACGTTACACCCAAAACACACCCATTACTCATTAAGAGAATAGGGACAACCTTTTTAGACCATGGGTTGACCATTTTTCCCGTCGTTAAACTAGCAAAAGTGGATTCGGACACGCCCTAAGTATATATATATGTATATGGTGTTATATAGGAAACTATTTTAACGATCTAAGCACATGGTCTAAGCGTATACAGCACAAGTGTACTTAGGTCATGTCCGAATCCACTTTTGCTAGTTTAACGACGGGAAAAATGGTTGACGCGTGGTCAAAAAGCGTTGTCCCTATTCTCTTGATGAGTAATGGGTGTGTTTTGGGTGTAACATGCAATAAACCAATCAGAGTCTCATCTCCCATTCCCTTTAAAAGCCAGTTGCGCTCGCGCCATGGCGGATTCGCTATTTACATGGCGGAATTTGCAAGCGGAAAAACTGAACGCTTCTCTAGCGAGGAAACGGATCTGCTCGTGCGCGAGGTAAAAGCGCAGGGGGAGACCATTTACTGGACAAAATGTACGTGCGTTGTGGACCCGCCTATAGGCGCATATTATTAACGTGCTCTTTAAATAACAACAACAAAAAAAACGCCATTGACTGTAGACCAGGTTTCAGTTGGCCAATGGCTCAGTCTATTTCAACAGCAACAGTGCGCCTGAACACACCTCGTTTTCAGACCAGCACGCTCATGGACGCACAAATGGGTGCAAATGCATTTGCTATTTAAACAATGTGGCGCAGGACGTGAATATGATAACTGCGTCGCGCTGAAACTAGCAAAACACACTTGCGTCGATATATAACAATACACGTGTGTGTGTGTGCTATTTATTACACACTACACTATTTATAGTCACATTGTTGACTCTTGAATACTAATGATAGGAGGCCAAAACCTTGATACGTTTAATACAATGCATTAGCATTTAGACATTCTTTGTCTGATCATACCGAAATGTACTATTCAGTGAATACTTCTCTCACCTCATAACCATATAAATGACAATCCAAGAAGCACAAATTCCAATACTTTTGTTTAATTTGACTAGACATGAGGAAATGCTCTGTAATGCAATGATGTATTAAAGGGTGCAGAGATATATTTAGTGTATCTTCAAGAAACCTAGGGGGGTGCACACACTGTTTTTAATAGGCTCCTAAGTGGCTCGTTACTGGAGTGACGATGTTTCCCATGAGGCTGTGAGTGTGTTTTATGGGAGGCCGGTGGAGGGTGTAAACATGCAGAGAAGGAACACATTCAAAATATGAGATACTGTATATGACAGAGTTCTCTTTAGCTGGAGAATATGCGCTGGGGGCTTTTGTGGACGAGGAACCTGCTTCCTCTCAGAAAAGGATGGTAGCGGAACAGGTTTGGGAGAAGAGAGTCAGATAAACGGTAACGACAGGCTTTGAGGTAAATGGCTTGTTTGTAATGCGGGAGGTGCTTTTTCAGGTCTCAGTCATCTTCCAATAGATGGTTTCTACACCTGGGAGGAAATCTGTGTGAATTTGCTACTGGAAAATAAAAAAATCTGTGGAGGAACTGAGGCGAGTGAGACTGGAGCAGTTTAAAGGAGGACGTTTTTATGCCGGAGGAGCTCTTCATCGACAGCCAAACACTGACAGTCCACTGTGGTTTTCTTGCAGGCTTGGAGGTCAATGATGGTTATCTCTCAGAGTGACTTTCCTGGATCGTTGTGACTACAGTGATTTCGACCCAGACATGTGGAAAGCGGCAAGTCCAGTCAGAGCCAGCATGGGATGTTCAGAATGGAAGTCTTTGGTCCTCTGTGGCCTGGTGTTCGTCTTGACGGTTGTACAGAGTTCTGACGGTAAGACTTTTTTTCCCCCTTCAAAATATCACAAATCTTCTTGTTCTCATCCGAATTAGTCATCGGTTTAATGCTGTTCTTGTGTTTATGGTGCTGTTTTTTTGTTCTTTTATGAGGTGGATGTTTGAAGCAGACACCATTTCTGATAGCTCAGATAAATAATGACTGTTTCCTTCCAGACAGATAGCCTGAGGTTCTTGGGAAGCTGTGTGCATTAACACAGAGCTTGCCTTCGTTTTCTTTTTGGTTAAATTAAAAGAAAGACCATACAGTGTTTCCGAGTTTTCCCTCATCTCATCTCCGTCTGTTTACTCTCATGTCCTGTTCTAACTATAGGCCTAAACCCTACAACTGCTCATTATAAACAATATCCTCAAGTAAACACGCCTCATTACACTCTGTCCCTGCCGTAATATCTTTTTAATGCATTTTTATAATTGAATTAAATGGGTTACTGCCATAGCCATGGCTGGAAGTTTCTGCTTGTGCAGAAACTTTGAAAGATTGATTGCTTGAGGGTTTGCTCCCTGTTTCTCTCGAGTATATCCTAGAAACTTCAGATCTCATCTTTCTGATTTCATTTCGTGGGCCGAACGCTGTCTATAAGTTCGGATGTAACTCATTTGTATTCCGTGCATCTTCTCAAACTACATTTTCTGGTATTTTATGAAGCTGAAATGCAAAGCAGTGATGAAGTATTGTGGAGCCGTTTTATTGATAGTATGTCTGCCATTGAATGCCATGAAATGTGGCATTGTGCTCTTATAGAAATGAATCAGGGTTGTATATGCTGAATGCTATATTAGTCTGAGCTCATAATGCTTATTTGATAATCGTAGCGATATTACTGCTTTACAAGAGTGAGTCATTTTATGATAAACCTTAAAACTGAAGGAAATGCCATAATATTATGGGACGGATTTTAAAGGCCTGAAAACACATCGAAACTACATGTTGTATAATATGCATAATGATACTTGAATAACACTGAGAATGACCAACTATCTTACATATTAATAATGTAAAAAAATCTTTGTCGGTGTCTTTCCTCAGCCGATAGATCTTTGTTTCATTCACATATGTGAATACAGACACTTTTACACAATCTTAATTTCAGTGTCAGAACATGATTATTAAATATTGTTGCATTCTCACTGCCACAGTTTTGTAAAAATGAAAGTGAAATTTTGGCCAAGCATTTGTGTCTGTATTTTCAGAGTAAAGGCTTTTTTTTTAGTACTTACTATAAAATACAACACCACTCATACTGACTCATTCATGTACAGTAATGTGGTGCAGGTTTATTGCCTGATAAATTAGCATCATTATTTACCAGCAATTACAGTTTTCTTTGAACACACTGTGACTGGCTTATTTCACGATGGGGCTAAGTAGTTCTGAAAGAAAGCTTTGCTTCAAATGTCTGGACAATTTGCCGGTAAGGATTGTGAGTAATATGAGCCGTTCTTTTTTTTTAATTATGGAAAGGACTGAATAATATCCGTCCGTGTCCTACTGCCTTGGGCTCATTCAGAAGGAATAGCAGGGAACCATGGCCTCGACCGGTGGCCACCCGCCTGTATTCATAAAAACACTTCATTTACATCTTAATTCATATCAGAACAGTCTCTGTGTGACTTCCAGACAGGAAAATCACACATTTAAGTATTAACAGCATTCTTGGCGGCTGTAGCCTTTTGACAAAATAGAATTAAAGATTGAACTTTTGATTTACGAAGAGCTAACTTTCACCTGCCTCTATTAGGCAAATATATAACCCAGTTTTTCTTCGAGTGAATAGTTTCCTTTCATGATGTCCTTTTTTCGTGGAAGCCAATTGGAATCTTGACCTATGATGCCTCCATTTCAACTGCGGTTTTTAACTCAGAATTGGAGATTTGGTCAATCTTTTTAGATATTTAAAGGTCTTCCCTATTGATTTTTTTTTCCGGATTCGAAACACGATATGCATAAATACAGGGCTGTAGGTCATTTGCATGTCTCCAAAGCATATGAAAATGTTTGGGCTGAAAACTCTCACCATTAGCAAGAGCTGAACGATATACACCGCATAATGTTCGAAATGTGCCAACACTGTACATCTGCACAACTGTCTATCTGCATGCTTTACTGTATAATTTTACAAAACCATCCTTTTATTATTGTTATTATGATTACAACTACTATTATTTTATTATGTTTTTAGTATTGTTACGTAATGTGAAACTATTTTTTTTTTTATTTGTTGATTTCCGTTCTAAGTTCTAAAAAATAACATTATCAGATTATCTCATATTAAAAATATTCCCAATATATTCCAAAATTTTCTGAAATAACATAAAAACAAAAACATAGGTACAAAAATATACCTTATAAAGTTATGAAATTACTTATACAATGGATTTTGGTCATATCACCCACCACAATTCTACAAATCCATCTCCCAAAGGTTAACACTCTTCCCCATTTAAGTGTAACCTAAAAATCACATTTTCCACCTCAAATGGGCCCCTTATTTGGACAGCTGCTGTCCCTCTTGCCTTCAAACTCTGACTGAAATGAGCTGTCTGTCTCTCTGTCTGAAACGAGCCGTCTGTCTTTCTGGCAGAAATGAGCCATCTGTCTCTCTGACTGAAATGAGCCGTCTATCTCGACTCTTTAAACACCTCAGTTGAATGTCTGCTGATTAACAGTAAAAATATGTCACGGGGACGTCTAGAATGGCAGTTCTATATATATATATATCTGTATCTGTATGTGTGTGTGCTTGTGTGACTCCACAAATATAAGTTGTGTGTTGCATCATGAGAAATGAAGGCTGGTTGTTTTAGTTTTTGTTGTTGTTTTTTTTTTTTGTGTGTGTGGAAATGCTCATATCAAGGTTTGTTGAGTTGTTTCTGTTGCTGTCTAGCTGTCTCACTCTCCCGGTCTTTCTCCCACCCACGTGTCTCTCTCTCATCTTCTGTCCTTTTCTCCATGTCTCTGGGCTGTTGGTCTCTCTGAACTCACACACAGACAGAATTAGAGCTGATCTTTCCAGGTTCTTTGATTGACGAGGTTGTGCATTTGTCTCCTCATGTGTCAAGCAAGTATTTTAGGGAAAAAAATGTGTTTTGTATTGTGATTTTATGTCTATTCTGGGGAATGTAAGTGAAACAAAAATAACAGAACTAGCTATTTTTTAATTATTTTTCTTGATCCGGGATCTAGATCCATTTTGGTAATGTTAACCCTGCTCAAAAAAAAAAAAAAAAAAACACCCTGCCTAAGGGATTTTGCTGGTCTTTGGTGGTTCCCAAGCACGGGCAGTTGAGAAGTGGCCAAAACCCTTCTTGAACCATCAAAATAGACTAGCCTAACCAGCTCAGCCAGTCATGTAGACCAGTTTAGGCTGGTATAAATACAGTGCTGGGTTCCAACTGATTACATGTAATACGAAATCAGTTTCCAAAAATGAAGTAATTGTAATTTGATTATATTACGTGTTAAAATACTCAGACTTACGTTTTTATTGATTACATGATTACATGTTAGTCTCATAATAGGGATTCCACAATATTTTTGTCAGCTGAACCTCTTTGACCTAATGTACTTGAATTACCCCCTGAGATTTAAGTCAATAAGATAGGTCAATAATACAAGTAAGCCAATAACAATAATGAAATTAAGTTCACTGTAATCTGATGTAGGTTAATGGTCACATGACATGCAGGTAAACATATTTTTAATCTTTAGTAAGTATTTATTTGATCTTTTTTTTAGTAGTTATTTAGATTTTTTTAGTAGTTATTTTTTTAATTGATTTAATCAAGCTTTTCATTAAACTCATGATCGACCAGAGAAACCCTGACGTAATGTAATTTAATATATATATATATATATATATATATTTTTTTACATTTACTTGATTTTTGCCTTTATTGTGAAAGGATAGTATAGAGTGGACAGGAAGCGAGATCGGGAAAGGTCCATGAGCTGGGATTCAAACCCGGGTCGCCCAAAGCACAACAGCGCTATATGTCGGTGTGCTGCCCACGAGGCTATCGGTGCCATCAACGTAATGTAATATTTAATGCACTTCATGTTGTTGATAAAGAATAAAATATATTTTCTTTTTCTTTGTGATTTATATCAATACGGTACAAGATTATCCTATTCAAATCAATGTGATAATTGAGTTAGGTCAAAAGTAATCTAAAAGTAATCCAAAAGTAGTCAAATTACATTAATTTAAATGTGTAATATAATGGATTACAATACTAACTAAAATTTTTGTCATGTAATTTGGAATCAGCAACCTACTCAGACTACCCAGTGCAAGATTCGTCACAGATTTGTTTCTTACTCAAGGGTCTGATTAAATTATGTGGATCCTGCTGTGAAAAAGCGCCATTCTCTTTAGAGACAGACAAGTGTGGACAAGCCTTTCACATGCCCCAAAATCCCATCTGTGCAGTTACTTTTTGCAAGGAAACATTTAAACTAGCGAAACTGATTATCTTTGAGCGGCTAAAGCCAATTCCCCTCAGCCTCAGCCCTGTGGCTTTTTGTTCATATCGACGTTCCGTCAATATCAATATATCTGAATTCGCCCGTATTAAGCTTCTTTATTAAGATCTTGGATCCAGATCTCGGATTCCTTTGTTTTCGTTTTTATACCTCAGACTACACAGCTCTCTTTGTGTCTTTCTTCTTCTTGTCTCCTGCTTTTTGTTTTTCCTCTTACCCAGGGGTTTTCTATCAGACTGAGGGATCAGACTTCCCATAATGCCGAGCGGCCGGGGGGTCAATATGCCCGCATTCGTCTTCACCGTCTTTCATCAGCCCTCCTCCTGATCTGTATGATAAGAAAGGAGAATAGTGGGTCGGGGGCAGACTGCTCAGCAAGGTGTGTCTGTTGTCCGACGGCCCCCTGCAGCCGAGCTCTTTAAATCCTCATTAGGATTTAACCGGGAGGAGACGCTGGTTTTAATGGATTAAGCCTCATCACAGCTGCCTCCTGATTGGTGTTTGTCATGCAAAAATCAAACAGGGCCAGTCACATGTTACTTTGTTTCCTGTTCTCCCCGCAAGGTCTGGATGATACAAAACATGGTGTTGTTGGTTTCTGTTAGTGAGCTTGCAGCATGGTTTCGGGATAATAGACTTGTGGGTGTGGATGAATCCAATGAGAAAGTGACTGAAACTCTTTCACGTTGTCAATTCATTCGCATTGTTTTGCATTTAGCCCTAATCACCTGCATAAAGCAGATTAACATTAGGAAGGCCTTTTTTAAACAGACTGAAATTCTTCGGGTGGCATTCAGTTGGGGAACACCTAACTAAAATAGGCAGCAGTAAAAACTTAACAACATTTTTGAGCCGTGCGATAGTGATAGCTGTTTTCCTATAATAGTTCCGGGCTTTTTTTTTAAAAGCTGTTAAAACACTGTGGTAATGTTTTCTATCATACGTTATTTTAAGCCTAAACTGAAACATCCCACAAATGTTGCAGTTTGGTCTGCTTTTGTTTTTGTGGGAAAAATACTACAAATGCCATTTAAAGAAAAACAAGTTGGTAGTTTGGAAGCTTGTTTCTGCCACAGAATAAAAAATAAAAAAGGTAATTGCAAGTTTTTATCTCACAATTCTGACTTTTTTTCTCGCAATTGCGAGTTCACATCTGGCAATTCAGACTCTTTTTTTTTTTTTCAAAATTGCGAGATATAAACTTGCAATTGCTTAAAAAAAAGTCAGAATTGCGTGATATAAACTCACAATTGAGTAATAAAATTGTGTGATATAAAGTCGCAATTATGAGTTATAAAGTCAGAATTGACAGTTTATATCTCACAATTCTGACTTCATAATACGCAATTGCGACTTTATATCTCGCAATTCTGACTTTATAACTTGTAATTGGAAGTTTATATATTGCGAGATGTAAACTTGCAATTGTGAGATAAAAAGTCACAATTATCTTTTAAAATGTTTTAATCTCTGGCAGAAACAAGCTTCCATAGTTTACAGAAGGTCTTATTGAAGTATAAGTTTAGGTAACACTTTATTTCGATCGTCCACTTTAGAGATTCTACCAACTATAAGTAACTTTGCAGCTACATGTCAACTAACTGTCATTAGAGCATTAGTAGACTGTCTGCTTAATATTTGCAAACACTTTATTTTGTTGGTCCCCCAACAGATATTCTACTGACTATAAGTAACTTGGCAACTACAAGTCAACTTATTCTACTAACCCGAACCCTAACACCTAACCACAACCTAACAATCTACTGACAGTCTACTACAGTCTACTAATACTCTAATGAGAGTTAGTTGACATGTAGTTGCAAAGTTAGTTAGTTAGTAGAATGTCTAAAGTGGACTATCAAAATAAAGTGGTTGCAGTTTGGTACTTATCATTTTAGTAGTCCAAATATATCATCCTCATTGGTTTGTGCAAGATAAACATTGCATGAATAAAATTAGTCAACACATGCCATTTCAAGCATTTATGCAGAAGACCTTACATTTTTAGACAACCGAAACTGCAGCATTTTCTTTTTTCAGGCACATTAAAATTGTGCTTCATGTAATAACATTTAATTTATCTAGTTATCTCTACACAAAAAAATAAGTTGAAATAACTAAATTGCTAAAAAAAAATTTACAGTGTATTCCGTCAATATATGCTGGTAGATAATAAACAGGTTCAGTGTAGTGAGGTACCTTTTGTTAGTTATTCAGGAGAAGCTTGACTGTAAATTTAAGTACTTCGAATTATTTGCAGCTTGGCAAGCTGCAGTTTCAAAAGTTGCTTCCTCAACACTGACGGCATTAGAGGGAAATGCCTGCTCTTTCATGGACAGTTTCAGCTGAGAAGACAACTATGCATTGCTTAAATTGACAGTGATGAAGACCATCTCTTATTACACGTTCCTGAGTGTTTGCAGGTTTTTATTGGATGTAGCCCACATGAGTCTCTGTGTGTTGTGTCTCTGGCTCTGGCTCTCTCTTATCTTGTTTGGTGTCAAGCTGGTTGGTGAAATGATGGGTACAGCAGCAGGAGGTCACAGCAGACCCACTGAAATCAGACCTTACACCTTATCTTCTTGTTAAAGCGCATATCAAATCTAAACAGAATTGTGCTGTGGAATATTTACGATTCGGCTCTCTGGCGCTCCTAGGACTGTTTCTCTGTAATGTGGTTGTTTAGGAGATCTTGGGGGGGTGATATCGTGACGAGAAACAGGCCCCTATTATAACCATCTTTGTTTCACTTCTCTTGCTTTTGTTTCGAGTCTGAAAGATTCGATCAGGCTGATGGATGAAGGAGAGAGATGGGGTTGTGGATTCGCCTCTGAGATGTTCTAGTCTCGGATCTTTGAAAACAAAGATGAAAAGATGCATCACTGTTACTCATCTCCTTTCTTCTGTTTTACTCCTGAATCTCTGATCATCGTCGTTGATCTAAATTAAAGATGGCGGTAGAGTGGTGACGCTGATCACACAGACTACGTCTTTCCCGCGTTGACTTTAGATAACAGGTCTCTCTTTCACTTACTGGAACTGAAGTCGTTTTAACAATGACGTGGATAATTCACCCCAAAAAGAAAATGCTGTTGCTATTAACCCACCTTGATGTTATTCTAAACTCATATGACATAGAGTGCAACAGTGCCTGCCCCCTTTCGGGAGTATTTTTTTCGTTTAATTTTTCCCATAGGGATTTAAAAAAAAAATCTTCATTAAAGAGTTATAACCCATGCACCAAGCCAATCAGCTATGAGGTGAACACTACAAACTTTGATTTGAAGCAAAAATGCTTTTGAAAATCAGACAAAGGTACAAGACTGTGTTGGCTACGTAATGGCTTTAGTGAGGGAAAGAACCTTGAAGCATTGTGAACAGCATTTTAATTGAATTAAAAATAATGGAGAAATATAAAAACACTTATTTACAAATGTAATCGATTAATCGCATCTAACATAAAAGTTTGTATTTTCATAATATATGTGTGTGTATATATTATTATACATATATATTATATATACATGCATATATTATGAAAATACAAACTTATGTTAGATGCGATTAATTGCGATTAATCGATTTGTCAGCACTAATATACAGTATATACATAAAAACAATATATTTAACGTTTATTGCAAAATATGCATATATTTACAAACACAAGTGTTTTGAGAGCGTAGAGAGATCAACTCGATTACGTCATGCGCAGTGCCTCATGGACGTGGCGGAGCTAAAGAGCTATTTTGGCATGCATTTCTTTTTTCGACTCTGATTGGTGCAATTTTCTGTACAGCATCATGAGTTTTGTAGTTTTTCACCAGGAATTCACAATTATTTTTCCCAATTATTTAAAAAATATTCTAAAATAATGCAGGCTGACGGCTTCAGCAGAAGCAAATACCACGGATTAACAACCTCATATAGTAGGTCTGTCTTTAAAGGTTTCATTTATTGTTCAAAATCAACTAACCTATGGAGAAAATGAATGGAGTGTTTTCTTCCAGAACCCAGCTGTTGCACTCTATTCTGTCTTCTGCAGAACACAAACAGACAATGGTTAGGATGGTCACACTGCTCTTTTTCATACAGTGAGCAGACACTATCAAGATGAAAAAGAGGGGGGAAAACTGCCTAGATTTTTTTGTCATAAAAGTTTAGAATGATGTGAGTGTCAGTAAATAAAAAAATAATAATTGGTGAAGTATTAATATAACAACAAATATAACATGAAAGTTGTCTTTTGAATAGCTTCATTCTCAAAGTGAGTATTTAAAGACTAGCTAAGCAATCCTCAGTTTCTTGCTATATAAATTAGGACAGTTCCCATTTGTGTGGCCGTCACAGCAGATGTTGCAGTCGTTCTTCAGCAGAGAGTGTATCAGTGATGTCATCTCAAAGATCGATGGCTGAAAATGTGCAGCAGATTCTGTTACTCACAGGGAGGTTTGTTCTCGCTAGTCCTACTAAATGAACTGTATCCTGTTGTAGTTTAAAAAATGCTTTGAGGTAGACACCCAGACAAAGAAACATTCCCAAGAACAAGATTAATCTAAAGGTCGGAAAGCTGGTGTCGTTACGTTTTACTTTGTGCCTTGTGCCTTGGAATTGAGCCTTTTACAAAAGGTTGATGCTGGTATTTGGGACATTCTGTAAAATCAGTCCCTTTTGTGTTTCTCATTAACAGTGTAAATAATTATACATTTAAAAAGAAATGGCTGACTAACCATTTAGGTTTTAAGCAAGGTTATTTTATATAGAATTTCATACACAATGGTAATTCACTTTACATACATGTGTCATGTGTACATATTATCAACCCTGTTACCATCATAAATATTCAATTAAGCAAATAAAAAATAGGCATAATCATTATATATATATATTTTTTTTTTAACTCGACAAGAACAAATACATTTATCCCCCTTTCACTTTATCATATATTTTGTGAGAAGAGGAAAGCCTAACCTGTCAACCCCATTACCATATATATATATATATATATATATATATATATATATCACTGAATAGTATTGGTATGGTTCTCTTTGTTAAAAAATATATTGAAGGAAGTGAAATGACCTTAAATGCAGACTAGCAAATGAACTATCAACCCTGTTACTTTTTAATGTAGATTATCGCCCATTTTAATATTAATTAATTGAGATTGTTTATTAACACAAACATATTTCTTAAAGGAATTTTTAAAATGAGATTTTAAAAAATGGAAAAGGAAAGTCCTTTTGTATTGTCTTTGCTCAATAATATGCATTTGGGATGCAAAATTCCTCCGATTTATGAGAACTGCACATGTAATGTTGTAATTTTTCCTAAGCACTTTTGAATGACCGAGCAAAATGTTTATCTTTCAGATGAAAAAATAAATTAAGAAATCACTGAAGGAGACAACTTAAGACTGTGGGTTTCAATACAAGGTTTTTACCAGCATTCCAAATGATTAAAAAAAGGTTCTGTTTTACTTAGTTTAAAGCTCAAAATTGGTGCTTAAATCCCATTGCAGTATTTGAAACAATATTTTAAAAGAAACACCTTGAATCTGGTTTATGTCCGCATGATTTATATAATCTTTCCTATAATGATAATTATTGAATATGACATTTTAATGTGGAAAAACTCCCAAGTTTATACAGCATTCCATGCTAGTGTATATATATATATATATATATATATATTAGAAATAGTTGAGTCTTTTGTTCAGTCAGTTTTCCTTTTGCTGTAGCATCTCAAGCATTCCGGGCCATCTGCGCCTCGTCTCTGCAGTCTGCAGAGTGACTGACTACATTCTGATATTTTTCAGACAGCGTCAGACACGTTTTCAAACACACTCATCCTTTCAGCCGGACTACAGCGGGGCTGTTATGTGCTGAAGAGTCTGGGTGCATGTGCTTTTACAGAAAAGTGCTCCAAAAGTTAAGAACCTCACATTCATACATTTAAAGTAATGTTGGCCAAAGCCAATTCCCATGAACTTTGTAAAACAGAGGCTCAAGTGCTTTCTTGTACCATTCAGACTGCAAACACGAGTTCTTGAATTTGATGGAGAGCCTATTAATCAACCCAGAGGATTTTTTTTTTTTTTTTTTACTTTTATAGCTCAGTTGAGTTCTTATGTTTTATTAAAGTATTAACTTTGTCTCCAATGTAAGTGAATTCCCATGACTTTTCTAGTTGTCTGTAATAGTAATAATGGTAACACTTTAGTTTAGGGTCCAATTCTCACTATTAACCATTTGTTTATTAGCATGCTTATTACGAGGATATTGGCTATATTTATTAGTACTTATATAGCACATCTTAATGCCTTATTCTGCATGACCTTATCTACATCCCTTAATCCTACCCAATACCTAAACTTAAAATTAGATTAAATAGTTAGTTAACTACGTTACTAACTATTCATAAGCAGTGATTAGGAGTTTATTGAGGCAAAAGTTGTAGTTAATAGTATACGTTAATAGTGAGAATTTGATTTGACCCTGATATAAATTGTGATAATAATAATAATAATATATTTAGATGTAATATCCATAGCTTTTTTAAAGTCTCCGTGTAGTCAATAATTGTATCCCTTAAAACTCATCTTTGGTCACCAAAATGACATATCTAAACGTTTTTTTCCTTTAAAAAAATTATTCATGCCTCAAAATAGCTTGAATGTACACTCTAAAAAAAATGGTTCTTCAGCGGTTCTTCAGGGGTTCTTTGCGGTGGTCATGGTGCTAAATAGCACCACTACCATTTAAAGAACCTGTTAAGCCCAATTTGGTTCTTCAGCGGTTCTTCAGTGGTTCTCCGTGGTTAAGGTGCTCTATCTATGGCACCTCTCAAGGTTCTACATAGCACCATTTGACAAAGATAAGTGCTATATGGCACTTAAAGTGGTTCCCCTATGATTACAAGCCAATGAACCACTTTTAGTGCTATTTAGCACCATTTTTGTTTACTCTACACCCTTGCCTCATTTAGTATATGCGGTTCTATGAATATGCAAATTAGCCACGCCTCCACTCACTCACACCAGCTCAGAGATCCGCTCGTTGACGATCACACGTTGACGTGATTGGTTACAAGGTAGTTTGTGACGTCAGAAACACCAGGGATTTCAAAACGTGTTTTTGAGACAATAGAGAAATACTCACCAATGGTGTTGACTTGTGAATTTGCACATGGTTTGTCTTAAAGCATATTAAAAACACCACATAGACATACAAAAAAAAAAACATTTAAAACTTGATGTTCACCACAGGGGGACTTTAATAATTTTTACATTTTCTTATAAAACGTATAAAGCTCGGAAAATAATCCTCTCTGAAGTCACAGTAACTTTTGTGATGGGTTTCTTGCAGTAATAAGTATTGGTATCAGGAGAGATGAACAAATATTATATATCATGAGCCATGAACACACAGTGGGCCAAATTGCTGCATGTTGAATGTAGCATTTTAGGTCAGAAATCCATACAGCAACACATTATAGGTCAGAACAGTAATCCAGCACATATTTTGTCTATTTCTTTCTCGCATTCATTTATTAGCACATTTTAGCCTTGGAAGTCTTTTGGAGGCATTTTATTTTGTACCGGAGGTGGTGTCATCTGTTTCTAAAGCACATTTTGTGAACCTCAAGGTCAAGAGTATTTAAACGGCATGCAAAGAGCTTCAAGCCTTTACTGAAGTTCACTTTTTTTATTTACTAAGCAAGTGACATTTCTGAGAGAAAGAGGTTTTACATAATAAAACACATTACTTAAAATAAAACACATTTTATTGAAGAATAATATAGCTAGAGCACTGCAAAAGCCTCTATGATTTTAGGGTGTTGTGGGTTGATGCCAGGGAGTCGCAATGTGGTTGCTAAAGTCTTCGGGGTGTTTTTTTTACACGTCTTTGCCGTTCCCAGCATGTTCTGGGTGGTTGTTAAGTAGTTACTGTCACAAATCAAAATAGCCTATCCCGACTCTTTATTTTGGACCCTTCTTTTATGTTAGTCTATTGGATATTCCACGGTTCGTTCTAATTCCAAACTATTTATATTAATAGTGATGGTTCACTTAGCAAACACCACAATTCCCCCCCCCCCCCCCCCCCCCCAACATGTGTATGGTTTTCCGAACTTTACTACATTCTATTTCATAAGGCATCTGTAAGCCACCATGGATGTGGTAACTCAGTTTTCCATTTGATTTTCAGTTATACTAGGCCGGGTGAGGACTTAGTCTAGTCTTTAATACAGTATTAGTGTGAATTGCAATCTTTGATTAGATGGAAAAGGTTTATTAGGATATCATGGACCATTAACTGCGTGTTACCCAAAAATAGAATATTCCAACATGTCTCTGTAAATGTCAGCAAACTCTTTGCCCTGGGTCTTTCTCTTCTGGTGTAGTTAAATGAGAATTCGAACAAGGCATATACGCACTAATTTCTGTCAGTGTGAGCAATTTAAAAGAAGCAGACAGATTCCAGGGTGGAATTATCTCACCGTATATCTTGCTAATGAATACCCATAGCTTGTGAACTTAAAACCATACAGCACAAGTGTCATATAGGCCTTTTTATTCTAGGTTGTCCTTGCATTTTTAGTGTCCCCTCGAGGGTTTTCAGATATGAAGCCGGGTGTGGAAGCCAGACGCTGGCGGTGCAGTTGATGCTTCGTCAATAGACGACTATAAAGGAAGAATTCATGACCTTGATACGGCCCATTGTGCTTAATTAAGTGTAAAGGTTGATTTACATGTGTGAGTCAGTGTGGAGGTTGTTGGTCTCGCTTGTGCCACTTAACAGCACTGAAGAACACAAAGACCTCCGAAATATGGATGGCTTCTTATATAATAGCTGGACTTAGTCATTCAAATGTGATAATAACTATCTTCTTTTTTTTTTCATTGTAAAACCACTTAGTTTCAAGAATATTTGATGCCTGTTTTGAGATATGTATATTATTTATATCACAAAGGTCTTTGTAATTAGTAAAAACATGCAAAAGAAAACAACGCTTATCCTCAGTCATCCAGTGAAAGTGACCGAGATAAAGTGTATAGTTATTGACCGGCCATGTGATCTGAACAATTTGGTCTCCATTAGGTGACCCGCTCCATGTAAAATAAAATGGCTACTAATATTAATCTCATGTAAGCACTATTAATTTCGTTATATTTAAAATTTCTTTATAGTTAAAATGTACTAAGTGCACTTAGTAAAATGTTTTGAAAATATTGACAAATCTTTTTAAAAGCTAGTTTACATCGCATGCCGATCTCCTAGAAATGTAGACTTGTTTGATTCATGTTGCTTTCATATGGTTTTCGGGGGAAAATATACACCATTTGTAAACAGTTTAAAATCAACTGACTAGTAATATGAGTGGGATTTTTTTTTTTTTTTATAATAAAAAAAAAAATAGGAACATGCTCATTTAAATTAAATAAATAATAATTAATTAATAGATAGGCCAAAAAATTGTGTCACACCATGCATAAGTCTGTAAAACGGATTTAATAAAAAAATGTTCTCGGCAGAGTTACGTAAAAAAAGGGGGACGGGCTGGACCTCATGCAAATGATAACAAGCTTGAAGCCAGTTTTACAAAGATGTCTCTTAACAATGTGAGAAGCAGCAGGACATGTTTTATAGTCCTACCCCAAACTAAATGACATAGTGTTTTTTTTTTTTTTTTTTTTTTTTTTACCAGTATGTACCTATATCAAAGAACCTCCTGATAGCCTGCCTGCTGTTGCCATGGAAGAGAAGGATGCAGATGAATTGGGGCAAATAGTGGTGTTGAATACCAATGAGCCTAGGAGCTGGTAGCTCACAAACACGTTTAATGCTTTTTTGCTAAACTACTGACACTGCGATTTTTTTTTTTATTGACCCAGTAATGGGACAGGACAACAGAAGTGGTCAGTAAGAGTGGGCGTGTTGTACGCAATCTCATTGAAACTCAATATATGGATTAATACCAGGCTTCAGTTTCCACTCTAGGCATTTGCCTAGTTAATAAAGTTATAATGCTAAGATTTGGCCACAGAATACCAAAGATGTTTGCTCGGACCCACGCTGAGGGTTGAATCCTTATCGTAGCTTACCGAGCTTCAATAAAAACATTTTTTTTTGTTCCCCACACAAATCTCATTCAGCCTTAGAGCGTCTCCCCTGTTGAGGATATTTGCATTGCCCTGTTGTTCTCCCTCTGGTGAGACCTGACTTCTAAAGACAACATGCCCTTATAAAGGATATTGCGGGATTATGGAAACCGCTCTGTGGGAGGAAGAGTCGTCTCCTCATTGGCGTCTTTGCCTTCCATAGATTTCTCTAGTATTTGGCTAGCAGGGAGCAAGAAAGCAACAAAAAATTGCAGGTATCAAGCTGCGTCTCCTGTGGCTGCAAGCTGATTCGGGGTATTATGGGTCCCTTTCCTCCTTTAAAACTCCCCCAGTAAGCAACGTCGTCAACCGCAAGTGTGTAATAATAGTGGCCAGCTTTGAAACTGCGAGCTCATTTACAAACAGCTGTAGCCATTGACAGGACAAAGCACAGTTCAAACTACATTAACAGGGCTTGGCAAGCATGATGAGGTCCGGAATCTTTTCGGTTCTCGGTGGGACAGCATGCCGTGTCAAGCTTGAATAACCATATTAAAACTCTTTGCTGTCAGCCCCAGTGGCTGTTCCCGGAAGACTACGAAAGCAGTTTAGATCACACCTCAACCTTATTGCAAATACCGAAACCGCTGCATTCTATTATCATACACGGAAATCGCAGAGCATAAGGGACTCTTCCGTGGGCTGTTTTCTTGAGTCTGGTAATATTTCTTTATTAGGTGACATGGTGACATGACTCATCTGTTTGTCATCTGGCTCCTCGGCGGTCGGTACGAGGGAGCTTACAGCAGACCGATGATGGTGATCTTTATCACTCGCGCTCTGTTCATTACCCCTTTGCAGTGACACTCATATCCTGGCAGATGGTCACTTTCCGATTGATTTGCCACGTTGGGGAGATTAAAATATTATGGCTCCGAAGAGACCGTCCGCTGTCCTCGTCAAATTAGCATTTTTGCCTGGCTGTTGCTCACAGAATGGGTCAATGTCACTCCAAAGGTGATGACGGAATTAGAGTAGGATCATGGGAATTGGGCAGCAGAGATGCAGGAACTCCTGATTTACCGTCACAGGGACGAAAGCTGATCCGGGTGTTTCCGGTAAGGATGCCTAGGACTACTAGCTGTGCTTACGGTGGGTGTAGCTAGCATATAAACACGTTCATACTTTTATAAATTTCTAAGTACTAAGTACCCACTAGGTACCCACCTTTTTTTTTTTTTTATAAACAATCTTTTAAATTGGGGGGGATGGAGAAACTTAAGACCAAGCCAACGCCTCTGTAACCTGGTTGCATCAGTAGTGAACTGAACAAACAAACCATGTCATTTAAGCAGTACTAAGACTAGCATCTAACTATATCTGTTTACCCGTGTTCACCTTTCGTCAAATCATTTAGCATTGTCAGGCATACATTAATGCATTAAAAATACTTTAAAATAAGACTTTAAGTAAAGTGTTACCACCAGTACTATAGGAGTGTTTCTATACTGGTTTTACCTCTGGATTCAGATTTCATTGGTGTTTTAAACCAAGTGGCGACTCAATACACTACCAGCTATTTTGTACAAAAGAACACAGAAATGTCCTCCATTTCGAAAGTTAATAAACCTTTTTATTTTGCTATCCTAACTGGGCACAATTATACGGTTAGTGATTTTATTATTTTTATTTTGCTATTGCAGATTAACTGCAAATTACTAGTTGAGAAGCACTGGATATAGGAGTTAAACTACTATCGGCATGTTTTAATGCAGTGTAATAAGATGCATTATCGAAACTTCTTTGCCCCGACATTGTACAAAATCTTGTGTAATTAAAAACACATGTATCGGTTTTCCGCAACGAATCTCGGTGGTACAAAAGCACCTTGTATGTATAAAAACATTTACACGGTAACAGAGCTCGACAAGGTTAAATGGGAGGTGTATTTGAGCCCTGATTAAAAGGCTCTCCCACCAGTTGCACCAAGCAGATCTGTGGAGTCGTGTACAGCAGTGCAACTGATAAGGTAGGGCTCTGAAAGGATTCCATTGTGTGTCGACGTGGGGCCTGTTCGCTGGAGTTCAGAGTTGGCTACCTATCTACCTGAAAGGAATTGAAAAGCGACCCTTGTGGTGACTGACCAGAATGACTGATAAGCCTCAGGGGGAGATTATAGCGATTATGGCACTGCTGGAGAGGTTGCCATGGCGATGAAATCGAGCATTCTCTTTAATATATTATTTACTGCCTCCGTTCCTGACCCACGTCATTTAATCAGGAGAGCTGGAGACCCATTCACTTTTAAAAGCACCGGTTCATGCACAGGAAGTTCACACACCTATGCCTGGGTTTTTCGCACAGCATAATACAGATGTTAAAAAAAGGACCAGGCTGATCATAAACTATACATGAAAACCAGCCCAACAGCCAGTTTACGCATCGCCGCAGGAAAGGCACAAGAGGCAGTCCACAGGCTGTTTCTCTAAAGCCAAACCAAACAATACAAAACACTGGATGACTCAGAATTAGTCCATAAAGTCAATGCATACAAAAAGCAAAAATGTTTTGACATGTCCAGACTATTATTAGACAAGCCATATACATGTGAAGCACTTCAAATGGCAAATGAGTGAGTAGTTGATTGAAGTTTGAAGACATTTGAATATTACGTTTGAATGAGCAAACTCATAACATTGGGAGTAGAATGGCTGACCCATCGCTCAGTGGACTTTGGTCATGTTACACAGGGCTGAACATGTCAAATTCAAGTAGCCAGTGGACATCACTAAAGCTTCTATAGAGGGAACTTTGGCTCCATGTCATTGAGGTGCAAATGTCTTTCAAATGGACTTTGTCCTTCCTGCTGTCTGACCACGAATGCTCATTGACCCTGACCGGCTAAAACCAGAGCGGAAATTATATAAACGCTCAACTTTGAGACAAAGGAGACGGTGGATACTTGGCTTTATTGAGATAATAAAGGAAATTAAGCAAGAAACGAGGATCTGACTTCCAAATCTCTCTATGCAGCATAAAACGTAAAAACCTTTTTTTTTTCTTGAAAGAATTATAATCCGTTTACAAACGCTATTGGGTGCTCTAATCTAAATTACTTTTCTTTCTCTTGAGCAAAATGCCAAATGTGGTTTCTTTAGTGTTGTCACTATGTTTTTCCACCCCTTAATACAACGTCTCTATATTTTCTAAGATTAAAAACAGAGGATTTTTGTCCTGTGTCTTAATATAGTCATGAGCCTTAATATAATATTATCTTTAATAAAACTGAATTTGTGCATTTTCTGAAGAAAATGTGAAAGGTGCTTGCCCATCCAAAACCGCTATAATATCGCTATAATTCTAGGATGTTTTGGGTGGTTGTCAAGGTGTTCAAATTGCTACAGAGTTGATATGGTGTTCTTGTTGGTTGATGGGGTGTTATAGGCAAAATCCAAAGTATAATAACTTAGAAAAGTATAAAGAAGCCAGATTAAATAGTTATATATATATATATATATATATATATATATATCTGTAGATATATATATATAACACTTTTAGGCCCGGTTTCACAGACAGGGCTTAGATTAAGCCCAGGTTAGGCATTAGTTCAATTAGGGCATTTAAGTAGCTTTTATTATCGTGCCTTAGAAACATCAACGCATTCTCACCCCAAGGCGTCACTAAAATGACAATTTTGACCATGCTTCAACATTCGACGCTTTAGGCACCCTTTAGCGTCAGTTACATGACGCGATCCTAGGGCGTCATCTTACTGACGCTTTACCTAAGCGTCAGTTAGATGACGCGGGTAGGTTTAGGTCTGGGGTAGGGTTAGGATTAGATAGCGTCATCTAACTGACGTTAAAGGTAAAGCGTCAGTAAGATGACGCCCTAGGATCGCGTCATGTAACTGACGCTAAAGGGTGCCTAAAGCGTCGAATATTGAAGCATGGTCAAAATGATTCCCAAGGCATCAGTTTCATGACGCCTAGGGATGAGAATGGGCTGGAAACATTACTTGTGTGCATCTTGAGACACAACAATAGAACTGACATATTTTACGATTTGTCAGTGCAAATTGCTTTCGACTAAAACAGCACAAACATCCATTTTAGTCTGGGACTAGGCTTAAGCCTTGTTTGTGAAACCGGGAAATAATAAAAGATGTATTCATCAATTTGGCACAATCCTCCAGAATTCAGTTTCTTCGTCATTGTGTAATTTCTTCACCCTTTGAACAATTTTATATGAAAAAAAAGGTTCATGTTTTCTGTAATATAATCATAATTTCTCTGTAGTCGTGGTTATATCAACTCTGAGTGTTCCTCTTAAGGCACACACACACTACAAAATAATCGGGCCGATTTTGGAACCAATACTTCCCTCCCGATAATCCTAGGTAACGTCCCAATTATCTTGATGATTCTACAGATGATCTTATATTATTTTCCTGTGGTGTGAGGTGTGTTATGAGTGCTTGGAAGAATGTTGGAGCTGCACCAAATGGTAAATATCCAACATCCTGAATATTTCCGATCAGAAATCCTGTTGTGGGAGGGGAACCCCGAGGACAAACGTGCACGGACTCTGTAGATTGTCACATGGAACGAAACGATACCCAATCAGAAAGCGAGCTGACGGAAGACATTTTCCCCCCTGAAAATGTACGGTAAAAAGCAGTCCAAACATTATTATCGCCATTTCTTCTGGCCCGTCGTCCGCCATGTTTGTTTATTCTAAAGTCACATTTGACCGCAAGAGAATTTGCTAGATTTCCCGCATTTACTGCCGGGAATCTCGTTGTTTGTGAAGGGAATCTGTTATTGTGTGTTGGGCTGTCTTGGTCACATCGTGGCACTTTCTCTATTGGAACATATCCACTATTGGAATAAATCTGTTAAATCTATGATTTATTTGTATCGTAATGTTTGTTGTTTGTGGTCTCTGACATTTTGAAGATTTGAAAAATATTTTAGCGTGGGCCAGCCTTTAAGCAGGTCATGAAGGACACATTTATCTACTAGAATTGAATAATCATTGACCTTTAGACTTTATCTGATGGTTTAATAGACTGGTTGTTGGGGGCGTTTGTCTTACACGTCAGGAGTAATGTGTCCTATATTTTCCCCACAGAAAAATCATTAACTCTGTTCATTAGTTAATCAACTGTTTCAAATCTGCAGGAAGAAGCTCCTTTACTGTCAGAAAATGTTAGTCAGACTGTAGTGAGAGATGTACGAAACGCTTTAAAGGCGTTCGGTTAACGTGGACTGTTTGAATGGTAACAAATATTTTACATTTAAAAGCTGTGACTGCAAGAAATTTGTTGTAATATATATTTCATTAACTTATATAATGTTAATGTTCCAGCCTACTTGAACTACTTTAATCTGCTTTGTAACATTTTTACAGTATAAAATCCCTCTTCACAGAATGAAGTCTTTTCCCCTTAATTAGATTTGAAAGTCTGTCCCATTTTTATTTCCCTCTCTCTCTCTCTACTGTATAGATTTGACCGTGTCCTGAAATATCTTCATAACAGCGTGAGTCAGCAGTGACTCCAGGCCTAATCAATTGTCCTGCTTTTGGAAAGCTGTTTATGAAGCAGGCTCCAGCAGACTACATGATGCATGAACTGCGCTGGTGGGCGTTTCGGGGATCTGGCAATGGGAATGCGTTTTAATATAATTCCCAGACACTCGAGAAGTACCGCGTGTTGTAAACTTGACATGCCAGGCCGCAGAAACACGTCGAAGTTTCTCATTATCGTCCCTTCCACGCCCTCAACATGCTCTGGTTTTCCTGGCGTTCTGGTGAAATGAAAGAATGGAGTGTGGTTGAGAGGATCAAATCTGCTGCCATGTGGCGGAACCGCAGCTCAGGAAAACGGAGAGTTTTAGCATAGCCGATCGGATGAGGTGAAAAGGGGGCGGGTTCGGTTGTGCTATTCCTGTGTAGTTGGAGTCAGAAGGGAAAAGGGCCGAGTGAGATAATGCAGGCCGGTCTGATGGACACCGCCGCAGCCCCATTGATCCGCTCAAACACCATTGTGACCTCGCAATCGAGTTGCATTAGAGTACGGTTGAATGTAGGCCAGGGGAAAGGGGCCATGCTTTAAATGTTAAAGCAAAAAAACACAGAAAAGACCTGAGCGAATAAATCATAATCAAATTGAATCACATTATCTATGTCAATTTACCTGAATGCTTCATGAGCTCTGTTCGCTTCAAATAAGCCAGCTCAGCCGACACACGACATGTCCATTTTTGAAAATATGCACACGTTAAAATTTTTTGAATGTTTTAAAATTAGTCTCTCTTATGATCACCAAAGCTGCAATTATTTGATCAAAAATACAGTAAAACAGTAATCTTGTGATTGTGAAATATTATCACAATTTAGAAGTTTTCTATTTTAATATATTTGTAATTTGTTCCTGTGATGTATTTTCAGCATTGTTACTCCAGTCTCCAGTGTCACATGATCCTTCAGAAATAATTGTTATATGCTGATTTGGTGCTCAAGACACATTTGCTCTTATTATCAATTTTAAAAACAGATTCCTAATATTGTTAAACACATTTTTTCAGGATTTGAACATTTTTGCAGTATGGTGTTCATTTATTTTAAATAGATAATTTTTTGTGTGACAATTTTAAAGTCTTTACTGTCACTTTTTATCAATTGAGTGCATTATTGCAAGCTAAAAAAAACATATTGATCTAAAACTTTTGAGCAGTATAGTGTAATTTTTAGAGAGAAAAAAAGTGTTTTTTTTTTTGTTTATAAAATGTTGGCAACAGATAAACAATACCAATATCTAATTAATACTAATGATATATGAATAAACAATACTTCACCCAAGTAATGTAGTTTTTTAGTTAGGCCTACGTATAGCAACTAGTTTATTGCCATTTTACAATGGTTTTGAATGCTGTTCATCCTCGAAACTATCAGTTAGCATTTTATGAAGCTTTACCTCTCACTGGTGGTTTTACAGAGTCACAAAGTGAATTGCATGTTGTTGAGCTGCACGCACTATAAAATGACATATGTGAGGTGGTAACACCTGTCATCAGTCAAAACTTGCTGCTGTGTTTCGTTTCCAATGGTCACAAGGAATGACTAAAGATTTGAAAAGACCCAGTGATAAATCTTGGTTCAACAGCCCTAGATTTGATTTCCACTGAATGGACTTTTTAAAGTCATTTGAATCCATTTTGCTGTCAGTGTCTTTGAGAACATCTCAGCATGTCAAACTCAGGGGGAAATGCTGTGGATAAAACGCGCAGTGACTGTGTTCTGACTGAATAATTACAGGAGAAGCTTCTCAGCAGACAGATTATTTTCCTCTTCATTTGAAAACATGAATGGAAAAAACATTCAGAGCCATGTTGACTTTATAATTTTACTTACGTGAATAAATCAATCGTACAGACTGATTTTAGATGGATTTTTACTTAATGTGGCCTCGTTTATACACATTGCTGGAGGAAATATAGATTAAACAGCAGTCTTTCTCTCACGTTATGAATCTTTCTAATAAATTATGTAATTTTTAACAAGACACATTTTAACACCATTTACAATCTGAGGAGGTGTGTGATGCAGCAGGCAAATAAAAATGATGCACCTAAGAAATAAACATTACCTCTACTGTAAGTTGTTTTCTTTGAAAAATGATATTTTGTTTGGTTTGCTTTTTACTGTAAATACACCTTCTAGGCAGATGGATATGCGTAATTCTCAGTCATAGCACATAATTGATTTTTTATACGTATTTTCTGGTGCATCCGTGCTGTGTTTTGCATGTGAGATTAATTTCTAAAAATAGAGCTATATTTAAGGTCAGGGCCTGTGATTGGCTGAATGTATATTTTGTGTTTGCTGCTCTGAGCTCAGTACCAGATTTCACTCTCACCACAGACATTTGATGCTCTTCACATTAGCAGAACATGACTTTTTTTTCACTGACTGTATCTCTCTTGTTGTCTGGCATTTCTCACCCTTCCATAAAATGGAGAGACAAACTTTTGTCAGAACTTATATAATTATTATAAATCATTATAAATGATCCATTATCTTACTCCTACTTTGATGAATAAAGATTTTACAATTTCAATAATATGATCTAATCACATTTTTTCCACATTGCAGTTATGAGAATGTTATATTTAAGCAAATGTACTTTTTTTCAGTGGAAAAAAAATGTATTTTTTCCCCGCTAAAGTTTCTCTCTATATTTCAGGGTTTAGCCGGGCAGCTATGCCGTTTGGTCTGGTGAGGCGGGAGCTGTCTTGCGAGGGTTATCCCATTGACCTACGCTGTCCAGGAAGTGATGTCATCATGATTGAGACTGCCAATTACGGCCGGACAGACGACAAGATCTGCGATGCTGACCCCTTTCAAATGGAGAACATCAACTGTTATCTGCCCGATGCATTCAAGATCATGTCTCAAAGGCAAGTTCTGTCATGCAAACGCATTTCCATGCTAAGATCTGTCACATTTTACTCTCCTTTCCCAAAACTCTCTCTTCAAAATGTGCCTTCTCTCTCATTTGGCCGTCTTTGATTACACAGTGCATGAATACGAGCATCTTCAGTGGCGGCGTGCATGAAGAACATTTCTCTCCACAATCTACACAACCAAACCAAACAGATCTCAATGCACTCATATCCGGTTTTCTTTTGAGCTTAGACAGTGTCGTACATCTGGAGGCTTGTGCTAAAAAAACAGGAAGTGATGTGTGAGCCTGGCTTTGATACGTAGGCTATTGCTGCGGGAGTGGCATACAGTTCCGCTCGGCTTATTATAAGAATGTCGTGATTCGTGGGGGAAAAGGTTTGAAAATGTGGCGTCTCAATTAGTCCTTTCAGCTGCAGGCAATTAGGCGTCTCAAGTGGGTGTTAATCTACACAGGAACTCTAGGCAGGGATTTGCCTCCGCAGGTCTGCAGAAGTCCAGATGTGAAATTGCATTGTTCTGCACTTTTCATCCTGATAGTTTTCTGGTCAATAATGAATCACCAACAACTTCACAATCTGTCATTGCTACAGTTACATTAATAATAGATTACTATACTTAATAATGGAAGCTTTCACTCAGTGCTACTTCATTTCTTTGTCTCTTTTTTTTACTGTTGATTTATATAGGCTTATATCAACTTAATTGATATAAACACCTCATGCTATGTCCCGTGGGTTTGTGTCGCCTATTAACTTGTTTAATAATGTGGACTTATATGAGGATTCGAGCAACTAGAGGAACTTTCTACATTATTTTGTGTTGGGCTTCTCTTGGTCTTTTTGTGTTTTGTTTTAAACATTAGACAATTGAGATATCGTTGAGAGCAGGGTTCAAAATAAATATCTGGCAACGTCAGAGAAGCCAGTAAAATGTATGTAGGAGGTGTATGTTTATCCTATATTGACGATAGAATTGTTTTTCTTTTACTTATATTTGTGACAAAATGGTGAAAATTTTTACGTTTTTTATGACTTAAAGGAACACTTCACCGCCGGCAAAATGGGTTTTCAATAAAACTAGCCTGGCTATACAGTAGAAAAGTGAAAAAAGAATTGGTGCCACCTGACTTGAGAGAACAGAGAATAAAATGTCTATTTGGTCCTTTTAACAAGTTGGTAGGAAAACTTCAACACCCATAATGCACTGGGCATGTTGTCATCTAAGGCCACTCCCACCAGTCTGCTATGGATATGCTTAACTAAACACCGCCTTTAGTAGGCAACACTTCTTTGCAAACATTTAATCATAATGGTGTCAACTCCTATTTTTCCAAGGTTAAACATAATTCAAAGTGTAAACGTTTAGTTTAGTTTTATTTTATTAAATATGAACGCCGCCATGGAAAATCTGAGAAACCTGCCTGTTTGTAGTCAACATTTCAAACTTTATGACCACAATGAAGGAGTAAACTGAAATAAACTGCTGTTTTGTCAGTTCCGCCAAACCCCCAAAACAAAACCCCGTTGCATACAGGTAAGAAAGCTGTTCAATTTTACCACAAAGTATAATCTATAGTTTTCACCAAATCCCTGGAGCTGACAAATTTTGTGTTTTTTAACAAATAATTTCTCTGTCCAGGTAACAAAGAGAATGAGTAAACAGGAAGTTATTGGGAAGACAGAGGGGGAATGAAGTTTAAAAATGTTGCAGACTGGATCACTCTCATTAGAACCATGGCTCAACAAGTTAGAGATATGTGTGCTGCGCTTTTTCCCCCCCAAATTAGCGTGGCTAATAAACGTATTATTTAACTTATAAGCACAGCTGTGCTCAAATTACTATTCACGTTTTGTGCATTAGCCCTTTAGCAACACATATGAAACAAAAGTTTTGTTGCAGGAATTCTCTTGTTCCTGTCGTCCTTGCTCTGCTAAGTACCCTGCTTTGGGGAGCAGGAGGGAATGGCTGCAGTGCTGTACGAGGGAAATTTGTTCTGTATTCACACCATTAATATCCGTGACAGAGGCGTCTGCATGGCTCTCAGAAGACCAGCGTTAGCGCACAGCCGTGTACGGCACTCCCACTGTACATATGGTATTAGTGAATACTTCGAGCATTGCAGATTAAGCTTTCATAAGTCACCGTAAATACAGGCTTCTAGAAACAACAGCTACACCTGTTTAAGAATTCAGAGCATTGGGAATTTGTTGGCCTGGTAATAAAGTATTAAATAAAGCCCATGATTCCTGATTGAATTAGATATGTGAGGTTCGGGCTGCTTTAATGCTATGAATAGAGGAAGTGAGGTTTAGTTCAGAACAGACAATAGAAATCGTGTTTGGTTTTTTAATATCAAAGTACTGCAAATATACTGCCATAATTTTGTTTACATTTCATTTCATTTTGGTTTGTTTTAATTTGTATTGGATGCATGATGATCTATTCTTCGGTCCTTTTCAGTTTGACTGTTTTCCCGGATTAATGTTTAATTATTTCGAACAAATCTGGTTCTTCCTAAACTAAAGATTCAAATAACAAGTGGTCATGTTTTGTGTGACATAAGTGAATGACTAGCTTATCTGCCATAACACTGCATATAATCAGAGAATAGATATACATAGATATAATGATAATATAGATCAATTTGTTTCATATTCAGATATGAAATTTTGAATATTGAGCAGTTATGTTCTTCCAGGCATCATCATTTTTTTTTTTTTTTTTACTTTATGTCATGTTACTGTGACAAATACAGAATCTGCTCGCCATCATCTTAGAAGTGCTTTATTATATATTGGTATGATGTTTTTATAGATCAGTCAAGAACTGTATCACTGTATCACTCAGATCACCAATCAAAGCGGCCTCCTGTCAACAATATTGTAGTCATATAATGAATTTGATTGATAAAGTCAAGTCACCTTTATTTATATAGCAATTTTTACAATACAGACTGTATCAAAGCAGCTTCACAGTGATAACATGAAAATAATACAAAGATAAAACGTGTGTGTGTGTGTGTGGTTCAGGTATAGTCTACGTTATGGGGACATCCCACAAAGATGGCAATATACGAACCTCAATATTTTCTTTTCTGTCTCCATTTCCTGGGCTCCTTAACTAAAACTTTCTAGATTATTTTATATCTAGTTTCAACAATTGTTTATATAGACTACACATCAGCTAATTTGCTTGAAATAACTGATATATCAAAGAATCTCATTTGTAATATATTTTGTATTTTATTTTGTGTGGCCATTTTATTACATTGGTGAAATCCAGATTTCCTGACTGAAAGATTTCCTCCAACTTACCACACTATTGTTTTGCTTTAATGAGTGACATTTCTACTGTAAATGTTGTGATATCTTGAAAGCATTGCTTCTGTGAGTTTTCAGAGTTTAGGAGCGAGAGATCTGTCTAATGAGGGGCGTCCTGTGAAACCGCTTAATGTGTGACTGTGGTGTGAAGAGCAAACACCAACTGTCGGCTAACAGGAACATTATGAGAAAGGAAA
This sequence comes from Rhinichthys klamathensis goyatoka, assembly GCF_029890125.1. Lineage (NCBI taxonomy): Eukaryota > Metazoa > Chordata > Actinopteri > Cypriniformes > Leuciscidae > Rhinichthys > Rhinichthys klamathensis. The sequence continues at coordinate 211,906 of NW_026607283.1, read as the reverse complement.
TTTAGCATACAGTAGCCCCAAACAGTATTTGAACAGTTTATCCACATATTAAAATGTATAAATGTCATTATATAATATAAAATAAAATATCGAATCAAATAGAGTTTATTTAAGGCCGTTTTCAGATCTGTAGGTCGTTTGCTTTGTTCCAGAACAGGAACTTAATTTGTTACAATGTTGCATTTTCTTCTTAGTTTGATTTGCTTTCACAAGGCAACAAATGTACCAAAATGTGTTTATGCATGTCAAATCATGTGAGTAAAGAGTTTCCTCTGTCACATGCAAACACTCATACGAATGTAGCCGTCATTCCCACTGATTATATATATGTTTAAAATTATAAAGTCAACTTATGATGAGAGCACAGGTGCAGAAAGGTTGATTTGATTTGATTTGTTTTTAATCAAACATTAAAAACATGTGCAGATTAAGAAAACTATTAATCAGCATACAATGATTAATCCCATGTTGTAGCAAAATAAAAGGTGCGACCAAATCACAACTGAGAAAGTTGGTAGCACCAGTGGATCAGTACCAGTACCAGCACCAGTAAAACCAGTGGAAAAGTTAGTCTGGAGCCCTTTAGGAATAAATGGAGAAAAAAAAAAATGAAACCAAATTCTGGGTAGGCTTGGTTGAGGAAAAAAAAGCAATTCAACTGAACATATATATATATATATATATATATATATATACATGTGTGTGTGTGTGTTGGGTTGAATTGCTTTTTTTCCTCAACCAAGCCTACCCAGAATTTGGTTTCATTTTTTTTTTTTTTCATATATTCCTAAATAAACTGAACTAATGGAGAAAATGCACCAGGATCCGAAACAAACGCTCCAAATGAGCCAGGTGTGAAAACTCCCCTGGATGAAAGATAGCACACACACACACACACACACTTTTCAATCACAACAAGATTAGCTTTAATTAGTAAAATAAGAAGTATTTGGACACTTTGTGGTTGTCAAACGTTGGGATGAATGTGATGAGTTACACCTGTGTGGCCTGGATGGGAAGTAACTTCATAAATCCAATAAACTGGTATTGAAAGCTTAAAAGTAATTGCAAAAATGACATTAAGAATGACCTTTTAACACTACAAGAAATATAGCACCAAAAATAAAAAATATTAAAATACAATAAAAAAAAAATCAAGATGTGTCAATTCCATCTATATTGTATCAAGCCAAGTTTTCTAAAATAATAAAACGTTAGGCTTGTTATGCCACAATTTTGACTCAATAAGTTATTATTATTAATCTTTTTCCTCTTTTAAGATAATTTGTGATCATAATTTATTCACATGGCACATTATGCAAATGAACAACACAGTGTGACTGAATGAAATATGAATAGGAACAGTCTCCCTATAATACAACTACAAATAACCAAACAACCAATCGCCACATTATGGCACCAGCTTTGGCCGTGTGTTATAATTTTAGATCTATAATTCATTTATATGGGTAAACATGCTAATATTCTCATCTGTTACCACATATGAGTGCTCGTTAATAAAGAAACTCCCATATGAGGGACGTGTTTTTTTCAGCAAAGTTCGTGTCTATGTATAAATTTTCATCTTCAAACATTACCCGTGGGAATTCACAGCTGTGGACGGAGCAGCACTCAATTCCACGTGCTTCGCTGCTTTTACGAGGAAAAAAAATAAATTCTCCACTTGTTTATTAGCAAATAGAACATAAGACAAATGAATTGTCAGGGTCGCGTGCTGAGGTAAAGAGAAATGACTGCAGGAAGAGATGCTGCCCCAAGGCCAGGTCAGAAAAACGCCAGCAGGCTAATTCACCCCCGTGCTGCGCTTACAGTAAAACATGCTCTCTATTCCCAAACCAAAGACCTTTGTTTCGAGATTCTTTTCCTCTAACTTAGGACAATCACCCTACATTATTCTCAGAAATTGTGAGACGCAGCATACATTTTTGCATGTGAAAATCTACAATAATATTATGGTTCTGCCCAACAAACACCACTAAAAATATGTATTAGTGGGACCAACAATTCTAAAGGACCAACAATTCATTGTTTTTGAGTTGCTATATTCTTTAAAAAAAAAAAAAAAAAAAAAAAAAAAAAAAACATTTTGATGTTACATTTACACTATACCATTCAAAAGTTTGAAATCTTGAAGATGTGTAGTATTTTTGAAAGAAGTCTTTTATGTTCATCAAGGAGGCATTCATTTGATCAAATTTGTAAGTATTTCAAACTGTGAAATATTGCAATTTAAATTTGGTTGTGATGTTGTAATTTATTCCTGTGCTCAAAGCTGACTGTTCAGTTGGCGTTACTTCAGTTTTAAGTGTCACGTGTGAACCTTGAGAAATCATTGTAAAATACTGATTTAGTGCAACAAAAGCTGTTTTTAACAATGGAATTAATAGAAGAAATTCTGAAGGATCAGGTGATGGCTGCTTAAAATTCAGCTTTGCCGTAACAGGAATGGATAACATGAAAACACACACACACACACACACACACACATTTATATATAAACATAGGTCTTATTTTTGTAAGCAACTAAGTTATTTGTGGAACTAAAAAAAACAGCATTTAAAGCTTTTTTTGCTTTTAAATTGAACCATTATTTTTTATTGGATTCTGTTTTTTTTTTTTTTTTAAACAAGTATATTGATGATTAATAAAGAACTAGAGTGATTTGTAGAAATTGGGGAGGGAAAAAAAAACACATTTAAGCCTTTACCAACCTTTTTGGTTCTAAATTGAACCATTATTTTTTCAGGGAAATATGTAGTTGCTTAGAAGATTTAGCGATATGGACAGCATAGATCCAGACCTCAGGAACAACGTGACACAGATTGATGGACTATTACTGCCGCTACTTTTTCAGCATCTTGCTGTACACTGTGTCTCTAAGCCATGAGATCATTTCTGCACTTTATCTTTTATTGATGTGCTTAATTTTAGTTCCTAGAACCCACATAAACCACCTTCTGCATGACTTCCTGTTAAACAGGCAGTGGAGGGATGGTTAGTTCATTCTGAGTGAAATGGCATATAGGGAAAATGAATCCATCATAGGTACAATCAGCCTGGCCTCAGGGGGATTCATACAGATGTATAACTCATGTGCTGGCAGGTATGAACACTCATAGATGAGGCTGTTTATCTTTGTCGTTGGGCTGAAAAGGTCCACTTTGGCATCTATCCGCTCCGCTAATTCCCGCCGTCTTTTATCTGGTTCCTGCTCTGGGCCACCATCCCTCCGTCCATCAGCTCTGTCTGCAGGGTTGCTCTTGGTATGACGCGAGCCACAAGAGCAGCTATTGTATTCACAGCTGATTGATACTGGAATGTTCCGGGTTCAATACAAGTTAAGCTTAACACAAAAATAATTTAGGGTACGTTTACACCACAACGATGCACTTAGTCGTTTGCGCTTTTCGTGTACAGACAATACTATTGTCAAAACGCTTCACATGAATCCGCGAAAACAACTAAAACGGCTGAATTATGCATGCCAGGCTAGTAGTTTATGATGTCACTTTGTAAAGAAACACTATAGACTGAATGCACGTGGCGGAACCGTTTGCACAAATTCAAGGTTTTGTAGTTTACAGAACAGTATCGGTTTCAAAAATGTGCCCACAAAACGCTGTTGTCGTGTAAATGAATGGCCAAAATGCATATGTTTTTAGTTGAAAACGGTGTTGTGTAAACAAGTTAAAAAAGTTACTGTAACATTATGCAGAAATTATTCAAAATTGTAATTTTCCATGGTAATCAACATTACTCCAGAAATGCTGTTGCTAGAGCAAAATCCAGAACATTCCTTTAAACTCTGGGGCATTTTTGTGTGTGTGTGTGTGTGTGTGTGTGTGTGTGTGTGTGTGTGTGTGTGTGTGTGTGTGTGTGTGTGTGTGTGTGTGTGTGTGTGTGTGTGTGTGTGTGTGTGTGTGTGTGTATGTGTTTCACTCATCTGATTTCTTTGTATATTTCTCTTGCTCCGTTCAGGTGTAACAACAGAACGCAGTGCATCGTCATCACTGGACCAGATGTTTTTCCTGACCCCTGCCCAGGAACGTATAAGTACCTTGAAGTCCAGTATGAATGTGTTCCCTACAGTAAGTATAAGCCATCTTTTTAAATCTATATATATTTATGTTTAAGACTAAAAGCCTTTTTATGATTGTGCCTTCAAAAGTTTTTCTCCAGGATACAGTTTTTTGTCCTTGATAATACAGTGTTTAGAAAACATGTACAGTAGGCACTTTTACAGCATTTGCCACTGATCAACTAAAAAAGAGACTTTTTCTTGTCAAAAGTAAAATTGTTTAAAAATACACACACAAAAAAAAATCACACTCTTTAAAATGACACGCATTGATAATCATGTTCTCTGAAGTGATTGTTAAATATATCACTTTTAAGTATCGTTTGATTGTAGTATAAATACAGCTCTATCTAGAAGGCCCAACTTCTGGTGAGTCATTATTGCAGAAGTTTCAGACTCCAAACAGTGAAAGTGAAATGTAATTGAAAAGCACAAGGCAGCGGATGGATACAAGAAAATGTCCCAAGTCATTGAATATCCCTTGGGGTACAGTTAAAGCAACAATTAAGAAATGGAAAGAGTATGGCACAGCTGTAAATCTACCTAGAACGTCCTCAATAACTGAGTGACCGTGTAAGACTGGTGAGAGAGACCACCAAGAGACCAATGATTTACAAGCTTCAGTGGCTGAGATTGGAGACTGTGCATACAACAACTGTTGCCTGGGTGCTTCTCCAGTCAGGGCTTTATGAGAAAGTGCCAAAGATAAAGCTACTGTTGTTAAAAATAAGTCATATGACATCTTGACTAAAATTTGCAAGAAGGCATGAGGTCTCAAAACAGGTGGAAGAAGGTTGTGTGGTCTCAGTTTTTGAACGAATGTTCGTTAAAATAGCCGAAATACATTTTTACTCGTTTTTAGAAATGTAATTTGACATGGAAGTAATAATAACAATAATAATAATATATGTAAGATATGTATACTACTATTTATATTTATGCATTCAGCATATATATATATATATATATATACATACATATATACAACTTTTTATAGGCACTGTATTATCAATATCAGTGTTTGCAAGACTGTATACGTAGGCTATCTGTAGTGATTTAATGACCGTGATGACATATTTTCACAGTGTATTCTCATTAGTCTTCCTGCATTTATTTACTGTGCATACATGCAACCTGATTGATCTTATTGTTTTCTTGCTATTTAAATATATATAGCTGCTTTTGTCTTTGTAAAATAAAACGAGCACAGAGTGTCATGAAAACACCAAGTGTCTTTGATGCAGCATTTCATTTGCACCAAATCTAAGATTAAAACTTAAAACTCTATTCGTTTGCTGCCTTGCAAGCACTGCTGTTTCCTTCAGGATAGAAATAGTTATTCGTGATTTCTTGTGTTTTTAGTGTTTGATTTGTATCATAAAACCTTGTAGAGTGGATTAGGTGTGATTGTAGCGCACAGAGCTTGGTACAAAATGCTTTTTGCTGCCTTGTTTAAATTTGACAAAAACTAAAATGTAAACCATTTCAATGTGCTTTTCTCCCTTTGAATAGTTTGTTTTTAGCCGTCTGTAAACTCTCAGGATCATCAGAGCAATACATGAAAGCAAAGCAACATTCTCTGACGTCCAGTAATATAATCGCTCAGAGACAGACCAGCATGATTTCTTTGGCCTTAAAAATATGATTTGGCTAAGCATAGATATGCCGGTTTTATGCCAACTAATAAACAGACCTAAGCAGGGGCGTAGCAACCGGGGGGGACGGGGGGGACACGTCCCCCCCACTTTTAGATACAGGTGATTCTGTCCCCCGCATTTTTTTTTACTCAGCGCCAATATTTCCGCCCGTGTTCTCTGATTTGTTACTTAGACTTGAGTGAGCTAACATTCAGCCAATCACAGCGCGAAGCATCTATTGGCCGCGTCTGCCATGAGCTTTAAATCTTTTGTTGCTCTTGCGAATTTTCGTGTTTGTTTAGTCGCTTTGCTGTTTGGCCGTCTAATGCACCCCAGAAAAAAAGCAGAGGACTACATCATTTTTTTCAAACACACACTGTTACAGTATGTCGCGATGACATGAATCACACGTAAATTTTCCTTGTTATGATTTAACCTACTGTAACGCTGTAAGAAGTGTAAGACAACAGAACCCGTATGGACCTCGTCACGTCGCGCCGGATTGTGTCGAGTGTGTGTTAAATGCTCTCCTACTTATTGCTTTGGATAAAAGCGTCTGTTAAATGAGACATAACAGATTATTCCCAGCAGGCACACAACGTCATAAGACGTTGATATTTGGTCAAATTTTGGTTGCGACGTCGGGTGACCAAAATTCAATGTAAATTCAACATGTCAATGTTAAATTGATGTCCAATACCGAATACATTGATTTAGGTTTTATTGATATATTTTTATAAAATGTCTGTTGTATAAAATTACTGTAGGCTAGATGTAATCTGTTCTGTACTCATTGAACACTTTTTTTTGTCCAACTGTTAAGAAGTAAGATAAAAGTTATTGTTCAAGTGTAGGCCTAGTTTAACTGAAATATTGTAAATATCATAAAATATATTTATTTCATAAAAATAAAGTATATATGTCCACAGTTGTGTGAAAGTCCCAAGTCCTGCAATATTTTTTTATTTCGAGTATGATTTCACAAAAATAGGTTGCTGTAAACTATCATGGCATGTTCCCAAAATTGGCACTAGGGTGCTGTAAAATGCCAATTGCTATTCCATCTAGAATTTATTAGTATGAACATCACCTTTCAGTCCCTCCAAAAAAACGCGATTATGCGATCGCATGATTCAATGCATAATCAGCCAAAGTCTGCATATTTATGCGGGGGCATTTTTTTCAAATACGCCGCACTTTTGCCGTATAAATTGCCGATTTCCACGCAAAATATGCGGGGCTTGTATGATTTCATAATCCCCGCATTTTTGTTGCAAAAAAAAGTCACATATATCTTAGCAGAAAGTTGAAAAATGTTGCGTTTGCTTCACACGAGAGCAGCCGTTTCCCCCGGTTGCCATGGGAACATTATGAAGTGACGTAATTACTCGACATGAACATCATTGAAAAAAAAAATGAAAAAAAAAGCTGTAAAACAGGAAACATTTTTTTCATATTTTAAGGTCTGAAATAAAACAAGATTAAATATTCCAGCACTTTCTGTGATGTAGTATGTTTGCTTATCATAGGAAGTAATAAGAAATAGCTCTTTACATTAAGGTAGTAGCCTAGTGAGAACAGGGTGTTGGGGAATCACTTTTTCTCTCTTTTTCATCAAACCGCAGTCTTTGCAAGTTCCCCCAATTTCATCACATAAAATTGCAAATATCCTGCATATTCCATCGCCCGCATAATCAAGGATTTTTGCCCGCAACAATCACAAAAAAACTCTGCATTTTTCTGGAAGGACTGACCTTTGGGTCACATCACCACACCATTTTGTCCCCCCCACTTTTATAATGGCTGCTACGCCCCTGGACCTAAGATATTTTACGTAAGCGCTTGATTATTGTGTTTGCTTGTAAGAAACCGCAACTATACGACTGTCAGAAAAGACAAATGACTGCACATGGATCTAACATGAGCAAACTCCAAACAAACGCCTCACTTCTATGCTCAGATTTCCCATTACATTAAGAGTATGGATTGTTTTGCTCCATTAAACAATTAGATAGTAATATTATTCTCTGATTGAATTGTCTCGTCTTCTCAGAGAATGTTTCCAGAGACTTCACATACCAGACGGGGTCCTCTGCCGCACATTTCCCACCGAGATAACAAAGGCCCACTGGATTTTAGTGCTTAATATTAGTTTAGTCTACATCCGTATGGGTTACTGAAGTCAACATTCCACACACAATTTTGAAAGCTGTTGTTTCATAAAGTTTCATGTTTTTCATCTTTTCTCCTGGAATATCTGTGATTGTTCACCTTTTCTTTGCTGATATGCAAGCACCTTCACAGAATACGTTTTTGTGTTGTGTTGTCTTGTGTGTGTTTTTTTTTTTTTTTTGGTCTTAATGTCTTAATGTTTTTGCATTACCTCCTCTAGGCATTTCCAGGCGGTCCGGAACAGTTTTATTTACTAATCACAGTTTGACTCCATAGGACGGCAGAGCCCTCATGTCACCCTCAGGCTGCTGAATGCTGTTTTTCGACTTTATTATTTTCTTGACTTGTTTGGTTGCAACAGTGGAATGTTCATGGTGTTCTTTGGCTGATGGTATCCCAGAGAACAGGATTTGTCCCAGTAGTGGACTGCATACTTTGCGATCCAGCCAAATTGTATTGGCTGACTAAACTATAAATGATTTGCCTCATAGATGGATGTTGCCATGCTTTTCTTTTTTTTTCCCATTAGTTGTAACCTACCTCATTAGTAACCCGGAACTATAAGGACTAACTTAGTTCTTATTTTATTTATCAATGGGTAAAGGCTCAGATTATTTATATAATTATTTATTTATGTATTTATGTGTTTGTTTTTTTGTTTATCTATCCTTTCATTCGTTCATTCAAGCCTTTTTGTTGCTGTAATATTAAGAAACTGAAACCAATTTTATGGACCATTAAGATTTCTTTTTTTTTTTTTTTTTTTTTTTTTTTGCATTGATATTATTTTTAGGACAATTAAGCAAATTTTTCAATCAAAAATATTATACTGTAATGCATCCAGATGGGAGTTTTTTTCTTTGCAATTTTTATTATTCTCAATTGTGATTTACATTATACATCAGTACTACAATAAATTATTTTTATTACAGTATTTATTTGTTAAATCAGCATAAATTAAAGGCAGCACAACAACAAATACTATATCAATCATACATCTTGACACGTTGCAAAAAAGTGAAACAGTATACGTATTATTATCAATGGTCCTACTAACAAATCGAATTTATTTTCTGCAAAATGTATGTTGTTATATCTTCTTTGTCTCTTTTCTGTGTTCTGGAAAGGTTAATGAGATTAATTTAAATGCTTAATAGAGCTCATGTACAAAATGGCGACTTCAATAAAAAATAACACCATGCTTAGTCTCATGGACATTGTGCCCAGGGAATGGACACCCTTAGTAGATCGATCATAATAATACAAGAAGGAAATCTGAGAAATGTAGCTTTATATTGTTGGAAATGTTCATGTTTTGGATTTTGTAACATACTGCTGCTGAGGATGGCCTTCATGAGATAAAACTCCTGAAGACTGTCAAGATTATATGTGTATGTCGGTCTGCATTCCGTCTTTCTGTCTGTCTATATGTCTCTCTTTATCTGGTGCTATGGACAAATTTGGAAGGACAGTGTATTGGCCCGTACAAAACAATGACAATAAGAATTAAACTTGCATTGAATTGATCTTGCTAGCATTATATCCTTCTTGGCTAGTAAATTAGTTATTTGAAAATTATAAGCACAAAAAAAAAAAAAGCTATTTTAAAGCCAAAAAGATCTGAAAAATCGAAATAAGCTGTGTAAGCTAATTATTTGTTTGATGTTTAGAAAAATATGTTTAAGAGAATTATTATCCATGGAAAAAGCTGTCAGTAACATTTGGAACTGGCACTGTCAGTGAAACAGACACACACAAAACAAATCAATAATTTAAATGTTATAATTACAAATAATAAAAATTGCACTTCTATATTTCCGATGAAACATTCATTTTTTTACTCACCCTCATGATGTTCCAAACCCATTTTAATTTATAATATGGTTGTTATAATTATATTAATATTAACCCATATAAAAAGTTACCTTTTGAAGAAAATTCTGGTCTCTCATTTCAATATTATGAAAGTGAAAATGCTGTTAAACTCTATGACAAAGAACCACCATAAAAAGTAATGGAAGTGGTGGTTCATGTGACTTGTGTGCTTTATTTTATTTTATTTTTACTCAAAGCTGATGCACAGCTTTATTGTAATTGCATGAATAAGAATGAGATTTTTTTTTTTTTTTTTTTTTTTTTTGAGGGTGAGAAAATGGTTTGCATTTGGCTCCATAGTCTTTCATTATAAAAAGTAACCCTAGAAAATGACAGAAATATGATTTCCAAAGTAAGAAGCACCAGCCCACCAATCGCCCGCTGTCACTCTAATCTGGTCGAAAGAAAAAGGAAATGGCTTTTATGGCTTTTTAAAAAGTATGACTATATTTGACAAACTTTATGTGCATGTTGGAAATCCAAACAGGATTTGGTGTTCATAAAGCCTAGAAGGGCTGACAAAAACTCTGTGGTTGGAGAGGATCTGTAGAGATGAGGAATAGCTTTATTTTTCTGGTTTTGAGTTTCCCTCCAGCACAACTTACCATCTGTCCACCTGGAATTCAGATTTCCCTGGTCGATGTCCCTGAGTTCTTATGAAAATCTATACGCCGCTATCTAGTATTCAGCCCGTGTATTTCCCCGCAGCTTTCCCCCGACAACAGCAGATTGATTCGTCTTCAATGCCACATACGCTGTCCTTTTGTACTGTGACAGAACACCCTTTAACCTGCCTCTCTTTCATGTTTAAGGTGTCTAACTACGTTCTCTTCCTCCTCTGACAGCTGTAGCTCTGTGCATTATGCCCGTAACCTCATGACATGTTAACTGCATGTGATCATGGACATGATGGTTAATTCATTTTAATCTCTTTTTCCCCTTGCACTCCTTTCATTCTCTCTTCCAACGCTTAAAATAGAAGTGGAGCAAAAAGGTAAATCACTGACACAATCAGCTCCTTGTTTTTCTTTCTTTAATATATATATTTATATATATTTTTTGTGGTTGTAAAATCTTCCTGTGCCCACTCTTGCTGTTCTGATAGCAGGCAGTAGCAGAAAGGGTCTTATATTGTAGTAAAGGTCAGTGAACGAGCTGCAATCGGAGGGAAGCTTAAAAAAAAAAAATGATAAAGCACAAGTTAAATGTTAGCGGTAATGCCGAGGGTACAAATGCCCCATTTCCCCCTCCTCTTCCTTTCCTCCACACTCTTTTATTGCCTGTTCGAACCCCAGTCCCACTCCACACTCCCAGCATGCTCTGGTAACAGATTTACTCTAGACTTTACACTGCCTCTACTGTTTCTCGCTTTCCCTTCCTCTAATTGTCTGTCTTTATATCTCCCTCTCTCTATCTCTATCTCTCTTTTCTCACTTTACCCTTTCTACATGTTTGATTATTATGGCTTTGTTAAGAAGAAAGGAAATGCTTTATGCTGTAAAATCATTGCAACATTAGGCCCGTAGGAAAGATGTAAAAGCTGTGGAGAAACTTGTCTCAGGACAGGACTGTCTGTATGCTGCTCTTCTCTGCGTCTTTCTCAAGCCTTATTTAGTCGTCTGTTTTTATTTGCAGGGCAGATTTGTCGTATTCCTTCCTTTTTTCCCTTTGTGTTTGGTTGTGGTTTGATTTTTCCATCACTCCCCTTCAGTATGTCCAAGCAGCAGTGAGCCGAAACTGTTTGCTTATGGACACATAAAAACTGTTTTTGCTTCCGTTTAAGCTTCAGTAACCTTCAGATGCAGATTCTTCGCACCTTTTACTGCTTGTGAATGTGGGTAGCTGTTAGACCTCTTAGTGTGTGTTTCTGTTTTCACCGACTACCCAGTTATCAGAGTGATGTAGAGTCAGATGGCACTTTGCCCTCTGCTTTCAACTAGTGTGATCTGTGTAAGCTTACGTTTGACTGTATTCTGCTCTGTTCTTCCCATCACTAGTTTTTGTTTGTCCCGGAACTCTGAAAGCGGTTGGAGATCCGTCGTTTCTGTACGAGGCGGAGCAACAAGCGGGGTCGTGGTGCAAAGACCCCCTCCAAGCAGGAGACAAGGTTTATTTCATGCCCTGGACCCCTTACAGAACAGATACACTTATTGAGTACAACTCGCTCGACGACTTTCAAAACTCTCGACAGACTACGACATATAAACTCCCCCATCGGGTCGACGGCACAGGATTTGTTGTATACGATGGCGCGGTGTTTTTTAACAAGGAAAGGACTCGTAACATTGTCAAATTTGACCTTCGGACCAGAATTAAAAGCGGGGAGGCTATTATAAATAATGCAAATTATCATGACACCTCACCTTATAAGTGGGGTGGGAAAACAGACATCGACTTGGCGGTAGATGAAAACGGTCTTTGGGTGATCTATGCCACTGAGCAGAACAACGGTATGATGGTGATCAGTCAGCTCAACCCCTACACCCTTCGCTTTGAGGCGACCTGGGAGACCACCTACGACAAGCGATCAGCCTCTAATGCTTTCATGATCTGCGGGGTTCTGTATGTTGTCCGATCCACATATGAAGACAACGAGAGCGAGGTTAGTAAGAGCCTGATCGACTACATGTACAACACCAAACAGAACCGAGGCGAATACGTCGACATCCACTTCCCCAACCAGTACCAGTACATCGCCGCTGTGGAATACAACCCCCGAGACAACCAGCTGTATGTGTGGAATAACTTCTACATCCTGCGGTACAATCTGGTGTTTGGACCACCTGATCCAGCTCACGGTAAGCCCCGTCTCGAATCTGTCTTGACACACACACACACACACACACACATACATACACACAGTCCCTCTGGATATCTGTTTAAGTGGTCGTGAGATTTCAGCCACTGAGTTGGTATTCCTCTGGCACCCGAGTCTGTGTGTCAAATGTCACGGATGACTGATTTTTAATTTCAGATTTAATATGTGCTTGATGTATTCCGGAAACCTTTCTCGAGTGCAAGCAACATCTCAGAGTGAAGTGGTGGGTCTCAGCAGTAAACAACATCATAGGCGTTGTTAGCATATAATAAGAGACGCATCCCTTGGGGTTTAAGACAGAGCCATCCCTCCCCGGTGTTTAGACACTTGGGGCTAAACTCCCTCTCACTGTCTCACTGAGAAGGGTTCCACTTCCCTCATTGGTAAAGGGTTACCTGTCTGGACAGGTACGTCGGCAGCCTTGCGGCAACAGTGGCTCTCCCCCAACAGAGTGGATCTCGTTCCCTAACCACCTCAAAACAAACAACTTACACTTTTGCTCGCAGGCCTCTCAATGTGTCTGAGCTGAGAGATGAGAGATGGCTCTCCATTGAGACCGGACCAGTCCCGAAGGTCACGTCACCATAGCCTGCTTTTAATTTAGCTGTCAAGAGCTGGGAGAAAATGGCCATACTATGTGTCAGATCATTTTTACATTGAAGAAATAATAACTGTAATTACCATAATCCCGTCTCAGTCTAGAGGCCGAGATTCTTGCATTACTCCAGAAAGACTTGGCTAAGCATAGAGGTCAAACAACTTTACGCAGATTACTAGGGCTTAAGAATTTAAAATATTAGTGTCTTTCTTCAGCTGAGACCCAGTGGTGTGTGTCTACCTTACTGATGAATCTGCTTGTGCAGACACTGAACGCAGTAACTGTACCCAGGGCCATTGTGAAACTGTACTCGTAACGAGTGTACTTTGAATAAAGTATTTTGAAAAAAAAAAAGCATCGTTGGCTGCTTATAGCATCCAAAAGAACATAAAAGGTGCATTAATAACCAGCCATCATAGGTGTGCTTCTGGTTTGAAGCCTGCAGCTTTTTTAACTGACAAAAATGTCAAGGCAGCATCAAAGCCCTATGAAAAAAGTTCAATGAAAAAAAGATAATGTATGAATTGACAGAAATGTTTTATTATATAAATTATAAATTATTATTTATTATTATAAATTATAAATACACACAGTTTTAGTTTAGTTTTATTGATTCATATAGCACATTTAATAACAGCAGAGTCGACTATAATGCTGCACAAAAGTAAAATAGAAACTATAAAACAAATAACAGAATAAAACGAATTTTACCCAACAATAAAATAGTAAATAGTAAAGTATTATACAGCAAATTACTCCAGCCCATAGGCTGTTTTAAAAAGATACGTCTTGACTCTTAAGCAATGATTTAAAAACCTGAAGTGAATTAGCAGATCGTATATACAACGGCAAATTATTCCATATTCTGGGTTCTACCACAGAAAATCTACGATTGGCCTTCAGTTTCAAGCGCGTCATTGGTACTGACAACAGCAAAGTATTCGATGACCTTAAAGGCCTATTGGTCTGATGGTAGGACAGAAGATCAGACAGGTAGGATGGTGTCAAGCCTACCAGCGACTTGTACACAAACAATAATACCTTAAACTGAATTCTAAACTCAATAGGAAGCCAATGCAAACTAATCAAAACAGGAGTAATACTTTCCCTCTTTCTAGTCCCTGTTAAAAGTCTGGCCGCCACATTTTGGACCAGCTGAAGGCGAGAAAAACTAGATTAGGCAATCGCTAAAAACAATGAGTTTCAGTAGTCCAGTCCAGTCAATAAATTCATGAATAATGGTTTCCAGATCCCTATGAGGAATAGAAGATTTTATTTTAACAATCAGCCTGAACTAATTAATTATTTATATTTTAAATGTAAGAGCCGTGTCAAAAATGACGGACAGATTCCGTGCATGAGTACCAACAGAGTTGGTCACAGGAATAAGAAATTGTGTGAGGATGTTTGCACATTCAAGCCGTCAAAAAACCAACACTTCCGTCTTAAAGTCATTTGATTGAGAGAAAAAAAAAACCTTTTAAACTTCACCCAAACAATCAAACTGTGACTGAAGAGATATGTTTTCATCTGGTTTCTTTGGAAGATAAATCTGTATAACATTTGGACCAAAAACGGAACCCTGAGGTACACCACATGTGCATGCAACAGAGAAAGAAGTATAGTTCCCTTTCGTAGTCACTCCGAGTTACGTCGGATGACGGAGAATGGGGGTTTCGCTAGAAAGCCAGTCCTCTTCGAGTATTAAAAAACGAGCCAATGGCAAAGAAATGCCATGGGTCTGCGGAATTTGCATAATGTATCTCCGCCCCACCACGTGGGTATTTAAGGAGAGACACCTGCAACAGCAGATCATGTTTTCGCTTCGGAGCCAAAAGAACCTCTTCACTCCACAGCCACAAGACCTGAGTTTACAAGTGACTCACCTCTTCGAGACGAGCGAACTCTCCAGTGTTGGTGTGACGGCGGTACCCAGCGAGTCTTCACATTGCCTGCGATCTGTGCAGTGGTCTGCCAGACTTTGTGTTTTCTCCCTGGTCGCCTCAGCATTGCAGAGTTTCCTCTCCTAAAAGAGCTGCACGTGGCACGTCTTTTTAAAGATGTCTCGCCCGTGTTCTTCTGGTTGCGGTCGATATCTGTCATCTTCTGATGGGCACGAGCGCTGTTTTGTGTGTCTGGGCTTTGAGCACGCTAAAGCAGCGCTCGTGGATGACTCATGTTCCTTCTGTGGGAACATGACCATCGCAACACTTAGATTAAGACTCAATGATCTATCAGTGAGAGTCCCCGTGTCCACCACCCGTCCTGCTTCCTCCACGAGAGGTGGTAGTTCGGCTGGGGGACAGGGTGATCTGAGGGTAACGGTGTGGAGCAATCCGACGATGCGTCCTCGGACCACGCCCCCCTCCGCTGTGTTGCAACCCGCGAGTGCCGCGGTGATTCAGGCGGGCGCTTCTTCGGAAGCTCCGCGTGTTTCATTTGGCGCTCCAGAGGAGGACGCGATGTCGATCGCGGCATCACAAGGTGGGCTCGATTCTTCGGGAAGTGAGGATGCGGCTGCGTTGCCTCCCTCGGGAGTCCCAGCGTTGCCCGTGTCGGATCCCGAGATGACAGCCATGCTCTCCCGGGCAGCCGTGAGCATCGGGCTAGAGTGGAACCCTCCGCCCTGCCCCGAGCGCTCACGGCTGGACGATTGGTTTTTGAGTGCGGCTGCCGCCTCACGGCCTCAGCCAACCCCAATTCCTTTCTTCCCGGAGCTGCATGAGGAGCTGTCGAGATCATGGAAGGCTCCTTTGACCTCCCGTGAACGCTCGTCAGCTTTCTCCGCCTTTCCTCCCCTCGATGGCGCAGCTGCCCATGGGTACATTGGGATTCCCCCGGTGGAGCGCTCTGTTGCGATGCAATTGTGTCCTCAGAGCGCCTCCTCTCGTGGTAATCCTAAGCACTCGTCCAAGGCCTGTAGATTCTCGTCATCTATGGTGGCGAGGTCTCACAGAGCTGCAGGACAGGCGGCTGCTGCTCTGCATGCTATGAGCACCTTGCAGGTCTACCAGGCCCAGCTGCTCAGAGACATGCACGAGGGCAGGACTGACCCAGGGACGTTCGACGAACTGCGTGCCGCAACTGACCTCGCTCTCCGGGCGACGAAAGTGGCCTCACGCTCCCTGGGTCAGGTGATGGCCACTAACGTGGTCCAGGAGCGTCATCTTTGGCTTAACCTGGCCGATATGCGGGACACCGAGCGGACTCGTCTGCTCGATGCCCCCATATCCCAGGCTGGCCTCTTCGGCGGTGCGGTTGAGGACTTCGCCCAGCAGTTCTCAGCCGCC
This sequence comes from Rhinichthys klamathensis goyatoka, assembly GCF_029890125.1. Taxonomy (NCBI): domain Eukaryota; kingdom Metazoa; phylum Chordata; class Actinopteri; order Cypriniformes; family Leuciscidae; genus Rhinichthys; species Rhinichthys klamathensis. The sequence goes on along the minus strand of NW_026607283.1, from coordinate 195,417 downwards.
CAGAAGCAGTCTGAGGCGATTAAACTCATTCTGCCCCGACGGCCAGCTGCTGCCTCCACCCAGCCGTCGGTGCAGACGCCTCAGCCTGCTCGCCGCCGAGGGCGCCCTCCTGTGGCTCCCACCCCTCCCGCACGGCCCCAGCAGCAGCCTTCACCCGGGCCGCGTCGTGGAGGAAGCCGCAGGAAGGCGCCCCAGCCCCCTCAGACCGCGCGCCCCGCTAAACGCCAGGCTAAGCGGCGTTCCTGAGATGGGCTGCTCAGTGATGGCATCGGATCTTTCCCAGGAGGCGGTAGCAGGCCCCCTCCTTCCCCCGGTGGAGGGCCGGGGGAGAATCTTTTGTTCTCCACTCCCCGCTGCTCACCCACGGGTGGGCAGCACCCTATTGTGGTTAAAGAAAGAGCTGACACCATCACTAAGCACACAGAGCAGGATGGCAGTGCGCGACGCCCCCGTGCCTCGCCACTCTCGTCCTCCTCTGTCCCTGAGGGCGAGGATGACAGTGCGTGCCGTCCCCGGACCACACCGCTCTCATCCCCCTCTATCACCAGACCCCTGGCAGAGCAGACCCCTGTGGAACGCTGGTCCTTCCCTGGTCTCCTCTGTCAGGGCACGGAGCATGGCTGTGCACACGCTCAGGGCCGCTATGCCACCCTCGCCTGTGCCGGTCACTCCGCTTCGCTGCCCCTCCGGGGGGACGCCTGTGGCTCGGATGATTCCACTGGATCAGTTTTTGGGGGCTTGGTTAGAGCTCCCCAATCTGTCCCGTTGGGTCGCCCGAACTATCAGGCTCGGCTATGCGATTCAGTTCACACGGTCTCCTCCCCGCTTCAGGGGAGTCCGCTTTACTATGGTCGGTGGCAATGCCCCGATCATGAGAGCGGAGGTTGCTACCCTGCTGGCGAAGGGTGCAGTCGAGGCTGTCCCTCCAGCCGAGATGAGGTCAGGGTTCTACAGCCCCTACTTCATTGTCCCCAAGAAAACCGGTGGGTTACGGCCAATCCTGGTCTTGCACGTCTTGAACCGCTCCCTTCACAGGCTGCCGTTCAAGATGCTCACGGCCAAACGCATTTTCGAATGCGTGCGGCCACAGGATTGGTTTGCAGCGATAGACCTGAAGGACGCCTACTTTCATGTCTCCATTTTAACTCGACACAGACCGTTGCTTCGGTTTGCTTTTGAGGGGCAGGCATACCAGTACGCGGCTCTCCCATTCGGGTTGGCTCTGTCTCCTCGCGTCTTTACGAAGGTCGTCGAGGCAGCCCTTGTTCCCCTACGCGAACACGGGGTTCGCATCCTGAATTATCTCGACGACTGGCTAATATTAGCTCACTCTCGAGATCAGGTTTGCGAACACAGAGACCTTGTGCTCCGGCACCTAGCCCGTCTGGGCCTTCAGGTCAACTGGGAGAAGAGCAAACTTTGCCCCGTGCAGAGGATATCTTTTCTCGGTATGGAGATAGACTCGGTCGCCATGTCCGGGCAGCTTACGAGCGAGCGCGCACACTCACTGCTGACTTGTCTTCGACAGTTCGAGGGCAAAAGTGCGGTCCCACTGAAACTTTTTCAGAGGCTCCTGGGGCATATGGCATCCGCAGCCGCGGCAACGCCACTCGGATTGCTTCATATGAGACCGCTTCAGCTGTGGCTTCGCGATCGGGTCCCGAGGTGGGCATGGCATCGCGGTACGCTCAGAGTTCCAATAACTCCGACCTGCCGTCAGACCTTCACCCCGTGGCGGAACCTCAGCTTTCTACGGGCCGGAGTTCCCCTAGAACGAGTTTCCAGGCATGTTGTTGTCTCCACAGATGCCTCTGCCACGGGCTGGGGCGCCATGTGCAATGGACATGCAGCCGTGGGCTCCTGGACAGGACCCCAGCGCCTCATGCATGTCAATTGCCTCGAGTTGCTGGCAGTACGCCTTGCCCTGCACCGCTTCCACGCGTTGCTCCTGGGTCAACACGTACTTGTCCGCTCGGACAATACCGCGACAGTAGCGTACATCAACCGTCAGGGTGGTCTACGCTCTCGCCGTATGTCGCAACTCGCACGCCACCTCCTCTTATGGAGTCAGAAGCACCTGAGGTCCCTTCGTGCTATTTACATTCCAGGAGTGCGGAACCTTGCAGCCGACGAGCTGTCACGGCTCCAGCCAACCTCTGGCGAATGGCAACTCCATCCCCAGTCGGTCCAGCTGATTTGGGACCTGTTCGGGGACGCACAGGTAGACCTGTTTGCCTCCCACGACTCATCCCACTGTGCCCTGTATTACTCCCTGACCGAGGGCACGCTCGGCACGGATGCATTGGCGCACAGCTGGCCGCAGGGCCTACGCAAGTATGCGTTTCCCCCAGTGAGCCTTCTCGCACGTACTCTGTGCAAGATCAATGAGGACGAGGAGCAGGTCATTTTGGTCGCCCCATACTAGCCCACCAAGACCTGGTTCTCCGAACTGATACTCCTCGCGACAGCACCTCCTTGGCCAATTCCTCTGAGGAAGGACCTCCTTTCTCAGAGACGGGGCACCCTATGGCACTCCACGTGTGGCTCCTGGACGGGACGAGGCAGGTTTAAGTACCCTGCCACCTGCGGTGGCGGCTACCATCACTTCCGCTAGAGCGTTGTCCACGAGACACGTCTACGCGTTGAAGTGGAACCTCTTCGTCAACTGGTGCTCTTCTCGGCGAGAAGACCCCAGGAGATGCTCGATCGGTGTCGTGCTTTCCTTTCTGCAAGACGGGTTGGAGCGAAGGCTGTCTCCCTCCACCCTGAAGGTGTATGTGGCCGCTATCGCCGCATATCACGATGCAGTTGAAGGTAAGTCTCTGGGAAAGCACGACCTGATCATCAGGTTCCTGAGAGGAGCGAGGAGACTGAATCATCCTCGCCCTCTTCTCGTTCCCTCTTGGGACCTCTCAGTGGTGTTAAATGCCCTGCAGAGGGCTCCATTTGAGCCTCTGCAATCAGCTGAGCTCAAGTTCCTGTCAATGAAGACAGCGCTCCTGGTTGCACTGGCCTCCATCAAGAGGGTAGGGGACCTGCACGCATTCTCCGTTGACGAAGCGTGCCTGGAATTCGGGCCGGCATACTCTCACGTGGTCCTGAGACCCCGGCCTGGATATGTGCCCAAGGTTCCCACCACTCCCTTCTGGGACCAGGTGGTGAACCTGCAAGCGCCAGCCTTGGCACTGCTCTGTCCAGTACGCGCCCTCCGTGCTTACGTAGACAGGACACAGTGTTTCAGGACCTCAGACCAGCTCTTTGTCTGTTATGGTGGGAGACTGAAGGGAAAGGCTCTCTCAAAGCAGAGGTTGTCTCACTGGATAGTGGACGCCATTGCTTTGGCTTACCAACAGCAAGGCCGACCGTGCCCCCTTGGTGTGACAGCGCACTCCACCCGGAGTGTGGCTTCCTCTTGGGCTCTAGCGCATGGCGCCTCGCTGGCAGACATCTGTAGAGCTGCAGGCTGGGCGACACCCAACACATTCGCCAGATTTTATAATCTCCGAGTGGAGCCTGTGTCCTCTCGTGTACTCGCTTCAGTTAGCTAGTACTGGACCCGCTTAGGTGTCTTCGCTTGCTCGCCATTCCACTCCACGGACTGGATACGTGCGATATTTCCTCAGGTGAGCCTTCCTCTCTGAAGCCCTGAGTTCCTCCAGCACTGTTGACGCTGGCGCCAGTGTCTATTGCCTGTGCGCCGGCTAGGTGCCTCCGTGTGCATGGTTCCTCCTCTGAGCAACCCCCACATGTGTATTTCCACTGTAAGCCTCTTTGAGCATGTGTCTTTCCCTCGGCAAGCCACCTTGCCACTCCTGGAGTTGAAAGTTGCCACCCCACGGGCTGGTCACTCCAGTGTTCCTCCATATGAAGCCCCCCTCGGGCCATATGTGTATTCTTAAGTCCTCCCTACGTGTAGGCATGCTGCGGCATATCTCCCCTGAGATATGCTTCCCAGTGTACCTTGGTATTCCTGTGTTAAGTAGGACTCCTTCGTCCGTGCCTATATCACGACAGGGAGGTCAGACTTCGCAGGGCACTGGAAGACAGCTGTGAAGGTGGCGTGATTACACGGGGACCCCCATTCTCCGTCATCCGACGTAACTCGGAGTGACTACGAAAGGGAACGTCTCGGTTACGGATGTAACCCTCGTTCCCTGAGTAGGGAACGGAGACGATACGTCTACCTGCCACTTCCGCTGTACCGCTGGGTAGACGCCTGAGTTCAGTCTCGGCTCCTCAGCGAAGACATGATCTGCTGTTGCAGGTGTCTCTCCTTAAATACCCACGCGGTGGGGCGGAGATACATTATGCAAATTCCGCAGACCCATGGCATTTCTTTGCCATTGGCTCGTTTTTTAATACTCGAAGAGGACTGGCTTTCTAGTGAAACCCCCATTCTCCGTCATCCGACGTAACGTCTCCGTTCCCTACTCAGGGAACGAGGGTTACATCCGTAACCGAGACGTTTTCAATGGCTAAAGAAAAAAAAATCTCCCCTTAAGGTAGGATGAGAACCAAATTAAGGCTGTTCCCTTACATACAGTAAGAAAAGTCCATAAAAAAAGGGCCCAAAGTACTGTTAAATGAAGCAATTTTCTTGAGTTTTGATTTTTTCAAGTGGTTACCCGTATTTTGAATTATGTATTGCATTTTGCTTTGTTGTGTTTTAGGGTTAAAGAAAATGTTGGATAATGACTGTACATTGTATATCTAATTAATTATTGAGAAAAAGTTATATTAAAAAGTTACATCAACACTAATTTACCCAATATTTGTAAGTGATGTGTATATTTGTGCATTATCACATTAGAACATTAGAACATGCTAACTACAAACCATATAGAAATCAATTGAAAATTGAGCCTTCCATGCGCCTCACATGAGGAATGCTATTTTTTTTTCTCACAAATCATTCACTTATGAGCTTCAATTTCAGTTAAGACACTGCTTTAAAATGTGTCTATGTAGACCGTATACAGAAAGGCTTTGGAACAGAGCCAAAACACCTCTGTTATGACATTCATAATCATATTACTATCTGCACTACTTATTATATCAGACTTATTTTTGAGATCAGTATCTAGAACCATCTGAGTCATTTCTAGCAGCTTTGCTTTAGCCTGAAGCAATTGCTAACACTGAATTAAAACCATCGAACAAATTCATCCCTGCACAAGCAAGCAATTAAGTAAGAAATATCAACTCAATATCACTTCAGGTTCAAAGTATTAGGGGCTTAAATATAAAATTCATTGAACATTTCTCTAGGGTGTTACCTCGGAGGGTTCGAATCTTTCATTAAGGAAATGTTATCACATTGTTACCACAATGTATCCACTTGTGGTTCACACTTATGCGATGTGGCTGATTGAATATGCCGTGTATGTTCTGCCTCTCTTTTAGCCGCCTGTAAAGGAAGTAATTAGCTCTACAATCAGTGCTGATGAAGGACAAAAACATGCTAATTTCACTAGCATTAGCTCCTGTGCGGTGCGCGGGTTGAATGATACCACCCCCCCCCCACCCCCCATCCCCACTTGAATCTAATCTGCCATCATTTGTATACTGATGTGTTTTCTCTATTTTAGATGTGGTTATTATCTCATCATCTCAATAATCAGCTCACTCACACAGCCGTCAGAGTTGAGCTCTGTAGAGTTGATGTTTGCTCCACTTTACTTTGATAGCTGTGAAATTACCTTGATTTTGACACACTGGTACAACGGACCACTAGAGTATGTAAGACATTATAAGGCCTCTCCTTTATTTGAGGAAACCCTTCCCCTTTAAGTTAGATGGCAAGATAAGCTCCTCCTTTTGAGGGATGGAGCGATTCTAGGATTAATTGTCTGGCTATTTAGGGCAAATCACATTCCTGGCCTATACAGTCTTGCATAGCCAGACATTTGGAATACAATCTGGTCCACTTTGCAATTTATTCAAGAACTGCCCATTTTGAAAGGAAGAGACCTTGATCAAAATGTAAAGCCAACAACAACATTTTGTTTTGTTTTTGTTCTGTTTAGGGACAGGTTAATTTGAAACAATTAGTACCACTATAATAGATTAAGTTGAAATAAATAACTAGAAAAACAAAATAAAAACTCTACAGACTGTGCTGAAAATGATACCAGATTTATAACAGATCAGATTATACCATTAGATTTATTTGATTCAGAAAAACATAATTCCAGTTCTGCTTGTGTACAGTATATCTAGTTTACTTGATGCAACTAGCAGAAATACTCCAATATTACATCTGTAACTACATCAATGACTGCAGAAGGTCAGTATTAACTGTGGCTTATTCGTTTGCCGCTGTTTGGCTTAATTAGAGTTATTCATTTAGAAATTAAACTCTTTAATTTTGCTCAGACCGTAATGATCACATTATTCTGGCTGTAAATACAGTCAGGTTTTTTTAAGCTCTCCGTGAAAGGAGACCTATGCTTCTCTGGTCCTTTGAATTCTGACTCACTTCTTCTGACATAGAACAACAGATTATACCCAGCCACAGACACAAATAGGCCTGAAACTGTTTGGACTTTTCTAACAAATATAACATTTTGTTGAATGACCAGTGAAAGAAGAACTTTAACCGTCTGAAAATGTTGGTCGGCAATCTCAGGAGATCAAACACAATATTATAAGTGCTGTTTAATTTTCTTTAAATTTTCTATGAAATTTTCTATTTAATTTTATTGTTGTTGTGCATTTTACTTTCTGGTAATAAATATTAAATATAATTTTTTAATGTATAAAATATTATGTATTTGTTGAATGTATACCACACACCTGCCAGAATACTTGATTGGTTGCTTGTTTGCTGGCTTGATAGATTGTTCCTTCATGTTGAATGCAGGCATAACATATTAGTGTGATATCTCATAAAAAATCTAAATAGCATCATATGTGCCGTTTGTTGAAAGAGAAAATGATTAAAACTAGCAGCATATTCATACTGGGATCATAATGGGGAATCATCTTGATGCGAAAGAGACAGACAGCATTTATATTTGCCATCTGAATCGGGGTGGAAAACGCACATTACGCTGCTTGCCACTTAATCTCATTTTTGCTCGTCATTAATGGAATTAGTTTGACACTGATTGTGATAATTGCCATGTGATATTACACTGCTGATGGTTTGCAAAATGTATGCAGAGCCTGCTCTACTCCTGCCTGCAAAAATACTGTTTTGTGTTCAGAAGACCACTAATGGATTTGGCTTTATTTTAGTCTCACTTCTACTTCCAATTGGAGAGATTGTTCTGTGGCCTCTATTTTTGTTAAAGACCTTCCTTGGATTAAAAATGATTACTTTTGATACCACTGCTACAATATCTATTAGATGCCAATTTTCACCTTGTGAGCTTCACCTTCTCTCTTTGCCCACACATCTCAATCTGTGTCTAGGTGCTATTTTAAACCCCTCCTCCAGCCCAACCATTTACGCTTGTCACCAGCCCTCCCACATTTAGCTCCTCCCCAGATAATCAAATCCCGCCCCTCCCCCAGTTAATTCTCATTTAGCCCCTCCCACATGCCCAGTATAATGGTGCGTTGAGTTCCGACTAGGAAGACAGACATTGCCTAGCAACACGCACCAAAACGCCCCCTTTCCTCGGATTTTCCCGCTCGGATTTCGGACAACCGTGAGGACACCGAGCAAGAATTCTGATACGGAATCCAAGATGGCTGCGCCCTGTGTGACTTAGTATGAATTGTTTTCATTTTTTTTGGACCGCTTTGGTTGTTTAAATGAAGATTTTAATCACTCGTATTACTGCAATACCTTACTGCGTCCGTATCACTGCCTGTGGGTATGGGAATCGGTCTTGTTGTGAGTGCAATATTGAATGAAGCCTTGTTTCAAACGGGTGTCACTAACGTGGCTAGCGTTGCTAACAGAAGATAAACTAAAACATGAAATAAAGTGACAATTTTAGAAGTTCAAATGGCTGAGTTTTGATAAGCGCCTGGTACTCAGCCAGTGCTACCATAGCAACAGCTTTCCGGTTGGCGTCCATGTTTTTCTCCGACTCGGACGCACAAAACATACCAGAACTCTTGAAGTGTGAAAATGGCGTCATATCCGAGGGCCGAGTCGGTTCGTTGACAATAATAGAACGCACCATTACTTCATTTAGCCCATTTCCTTTATTAGCCACTCCCTCTCTTTTTTTTTTTTCTCACACTGAAAATTTAGTCATTTAGTCAGGTAAGTGTGTGTTTTCTGAATTTGCCTACATTTTCAGGACTGGCCAACAAATTTTAATAAACATAGAAATGTCTAGAAATTTGTTGGGTGTTTGGGTTAGGGAAAGGTTTAAAAAAGTATAATTAGCTCAATGTAAAAACAAAATAAGTTACTGGAAATTCCCCCCCATACTAGAGCTAGTACGTGGGGACTTATTAGCACAACTTAATTTTAATATTTGGTTTGAAATTGTTCTTCGCTCTGTTGCGAAGATAATATTTCTTCTTTTTTGACATTGAACTGAAGGTTCCTTTGAGCTTAATGGGAGTCAGACACATTTTCATTACAGCACTGCAGACGTACTTATCTTAAGAGAAACTGCCTTTGTTACAACAAAGAGAAAATTAATACCTCTACCCATAAATCAGATTTCAAATGTGTTCTGTAAAATAATAACATACATCTAAGGTTCTATGAGACAGCTGACTAAGTATTAATTTACTGCCTGCATGTTCAATGTTGAATGACACAACACAATCCACACTGAAATTAAACCTAAAGCACAAAGGACAATAGTGTCATACATCTTTCACAAAAAGTGCCATTGTACTAAGATGCTTTCCCCCCAAGCATAGTGTGATACTACTATTTCTATACATTACATTATTTGGACATACGTACCAATATTCTTTGCAAACACCATGGTACATAAATATGTTTATGTCATTCAGTACTATGGCACATAGCAAAGTACTTTGTATCAAAGTACCATCTGATATCTAAAGGCACCTATAAAGAATCTAAAATGCTTTATAGAACAGTGTCAGCTTTTTAGTACTTTGAATAGATTCTTGAACTGAGATGCTCTGATATCTCATGCTTCATTTAGCTCAACAATGTTTTTGATTTTTGTCAACATAAATGAGTGATAGATCTCCTAAAAACTCTGAAGTGTTACTCATAGATTATATAAATACAAATTATAGTGAAGTTTAATAACTGAAGTGTGTAATAGATCAAAAATGCATGCATATAGCTGTATTCATGATGTCTTCTTTTGGAATTGACACTGGTCTGATCAGTTGGCAAATTGGCTATTCTCTTTCTTAATACACATTTCTATTCACAATTCATCAGTACACATTATTCTGCATGAACAACTTTTTTTGGATCACGTAACCTGAGCATGGATAATGTTACCTAATAGACAAATAGTTATGGCTACAGATATAGTAAAATGGGTTTGCGAATTTGGTTTCCTGTTGACTTTAACAGGCTTCTCTCATCTGTAGTTTAATTCTGGAACAATGAGCTAAAGCTTGTTTTACAGCCATCATGACAAACAGACAGAATCTGGAGTGAAAACCCTATAATAGCACACCAGTCATGCCAACCGTGTCAAAACTCACACACATGGATGAAAACAGTAAAGATGGGGGTCTACAGGTAAAGACATCGCAGCTGTTTGTGCTCAGTTTTTATCTGAACCTGAGCTCTGGCTGGCCAGTTGAGACTAATTCACAGTAGGTCACATCTAACCTCAAAAAGAAAGCCAATGCAAAAGAACCAATGCAAGGTTCTTCTAAAGGAAGAACCAATGCAAACTGCAAATCATTTTGAGTTATCTGGGACTCAAACTCTTTAGTTCATGTATGAATGTCTTTCTGGTTATCATTATGTAACTTTCTAGGTAGGAAAAACGTAATAACATTTTTTAAGTGTGGCCTGCAAACTTTGCTCAGTTTACGCTGATCTGTGTACCATGTTTTTCTTGCCTGTGGCAATACATTAGTTATATATTAAGATTATGAAATATAGAGACAGGAACAAAGAAAGAGAGGGTGAGAGAAAATATACTGTATGTTCTCAAACAACTAAGCGATTCAGCTCTTAAATAAGCTCTTGAGATATAACAGAGCTTGAAGGTCTTGTAGGCAAGCTGAATATTTTATTTCATAATAATGATATTTTATTAAGCGTTATACAGTCAGAATTATATATCAGGATAAAAAAAATGCTGTATTTTTCTCCAGGCTTGATAAGACAATAAATGTTCAAGCAATAATAAAAACAACAACCAAAACATGTCATAATTTGCGCCAAAATAAACTAATTTTACTCATTATTCTTTTTAGCACCACCTATCCCAGAAGCATCCACAACACCAAAGTTACTAAAACCAACAACCACTACAACAACCACTACTCAGCCGAGAGGTCAAGTGACTACTGTTACCACTACAGGGACCAGAGCTGTTAATAAGACACCCAAATCACCAGCTGTACTTCCCCAAACCACCACACCACCCTCACTGGAGTCTTTCCCTCCACCTGAGCGCTTCTGTGAGAGCGTAGAGCTTAGGGAGATACTGTGGCCGCAGACGCAGAGGGGCATGCTGGTGGAACGACCCTGCCCCAAAGGAACTCGAGGTGGGTGCATGTACCTGTTGAAGTGTAACACACTGCAGTTCTCCGCTCGGGGCTCTTTGAATTGCTATCAGTCACACACAAGTTATTTTGATATGCGTTGTTGCCGATAGGCAAAGAGAAATGTGTCTATTCTCTTAGGATCGACTTCATCGACATTTGAATAAAGCAAGAAAGCCATGAGAGGCCAAGCGTTACTGTGATTTTGCCACATCTTGTTAACAAAGGTGTTTACTACAATTATTTGTAGATAATAATTCACGTCCATGTATTTATTTATTTATTGGTAAGTAGCCACGTAATAATCAAAATGATGTACAGTCAGTTGGTCCTTATTGGTAACTTCAAATCGTAAAGATCAAACAATACTATTTTAGAGCTTGAACAATATATATTGTACTTGCATACAAAAGACTATTAGTGCAAATGCAGCTAATAATAATGATAATGATGATGTATTTTTTAAACAGGCACTGCCTCCTTCCTATGTGTTCTCTCCACTGGGACCTGGAACCCAAAAGGACCAGATCTGAGCAACTGTACTTCCCACTGGGTGAATCAAGTCGCTCAAAAGGTTTGTAGTTCCAGAACATTTCTGTCCTCGCAGAATGAGGAGCAAAAAAATGTGGCAATTTTTAGAGCATAACATCATAAAAATAAAATACTCTCCAGTGCCATATTTTGGAGCTCATTCTTTCTGTTATCACTTGTTAAGACGAAGACTCACAGCCTTCAAACATCCAACAGGGATCCTACAGATTGATCTGGTGCACGTTTCAGTGTGTTCTTTTGAGTTAATGTGAGATGCTTCCTGTAAATAGAATGGATGTGCACAATGGGACATCAAACTTCCTACAGTACACCCACAAAAAAAAAAAAAATGAACTAAAGTTGCAGAAATGCCTTAGCCATTGAAACACAGGAAGTGTTTCCAAATGCTCTTCCAAAGTGTTACCAGTTTGTAATGATAGCTGGTATTGCTCGCGGGGGCTGTTGCTGAATCAGCATGATGATGTCATAATGGGAGTCAAGAGTCTCGTAGATACAAAATGATATTTTTCAGAGCCATGCTGTGAGGTTAATTTGTGTAATCTCTCAGATCCGGAGTGGGGAAAATGCAGCCAACCTGGCGAACGAGCTGGCCAAACATACCAAAGGACCCATTTTTGCCGGTGACATTAGCTCTACCATGAGGCTCATGGAGCAGCTGGTGGATATTCTAGATGCTCAGTTACAGGAACTGCGACCCAGCGAGAAAGACTCCACCGGCCGCAGCTTCAATAAGGTATTAACAAGATTTCATTTTCAACATGATGTTTTAATAAGCTGCAGCATGCCTTGGTCTCTTTCAGAGGCACTTTGCTTAAAGGACACTTGACTGTTAAACAGCATCAAACTCATTTTGTCACACCCCATTGTGCTTTTAGAGAATCAAAAATAGAATAAATGCACTGAACGAAGCGAATCCCTCAGTGCAATTTGCGTACTAGCCACCCGAAATGGTTTGTCTAATTAGAATTAGTGTGTCTCAAATCACGTGTGCATTCGTATGAATTTGTAATATAACTTGTTGTACAACAGAAGATGACTTTTTCAGTTGTAGAAAAATGGTGAGGCGTGTTCGAAGCTGCCACAGCAGTTTTTAAATGCATAAAATGTATGGCAAGGTTGAAATGAGGTGAAAGGATTAAGAAATAATGAATATTTAGCCAATGTATTTAGATGCAAACACAAAAGATACATGACATGAGGGGCTGTGGTTTCACGGCACAATAATATAACATGGCAATATGTCCTAATATTAATGCACTGTCTTACTGTACACTTGTATTTTCACTTCACCAGAATTGTACATATTTTAGTGCATTTTACAAGTATGCTAAATAGAATGCAGCTACAGTAACTTTCTGAAAGTAGGTCACAAGGAAATGAATGAAGCCAGTTATCAGCTTACAAAAAATATTCTCTGGATTTATATAAAACCTTTGCTTTGCATTGAAAATCCATATGTAAGACCACTTTATGTTCTTAACTGCATACCAACCCTTCTGGTTACTGGCCGATATGTAACATTTACTTCAATCATAAGTGATCAGCTTTGGGGGCATACATTCATCAAACATGAGTTTTAAAGATGTATGGCTCTATTCAGCAAGGCCTCTGAGCTTATATTTAATAGAAATCACTTGGTGGGGTTGGATATTAGTTGTTAAAGGAATCATTTATTCATAAACCCATTCCAAATCCATAAGACTTTTGTTCACAAATAAAGATATGTTAATAAAAACAGAGTTCCCTTTCGAGGGAACTCCAACTGCGTCGAATGACACTTTGGGGGAACGCCCCTCAGCGTAGCGCCTCTGAAGCATGAATGAAACTGAGCCGATCTCCGATTGGTGCAACGTCATGACGTAGTGTGTGACGACACACAGGCGGAACTATAAAGGCACGCCGGCAAAACAAAATGTCAGCTTTCTGTTCTTCAGCAAGCGCTATTTGTGACTGTCTGTCCTATTTATTGTTGTCTGTTTGAAAACTGAGTGGAAATGGCGAGTGTGAGCTTCAGAAAGTGTGTGCATCCTTGCCCTCGTTACATCACGGGCGGGGACACACACCGACTGTGCACGCATTGTTTGGGAATGCAGCACGCGCAGGCAGCTCTCGAGGGGGCTGCTTGCGAGGATTGTGATAAGATGACAATCCGTGTGTTGCGTTCCCGGCTGGCTATCTTCGACGAAGATGGTCAGCCTCGCGAGCCCCGTGGTGCGGTACCCGCGTCCGCTGAGGCGGTGCGGCGACGCTCTTCATGGGGCTCGCAATTGGATCTGTCCGGGGATCTCGAGGCTGCTGAGGCACCTTCTCGGGATTCATCGGGCAGTTCCGATGTCCTCGAGCCTCGCGCAGAAGCCCGGCTTCTTCTGCGCGAGTCGAGGATCCGATGCTCGAGCTGTCTGCCTCCGAGGAGGTAGACGTGCTCAGCATCGAGGGCGGGGATTTCGGGGACGACTCGCCGCCACGTGTCCCCGCGTATGAGGAGTTGGTGGAGGTTGTTTCCCGTGCAGTGGCCCATTTAAATATCACATGGCCACAAGATAAGCAGGAAGCGCATACTAAAAGTAAGCTGGATGAGCGCTTCCTGCAGCACAGGGAACAACCTCATCACCGGGGCTTGCCGTTTTTTCCCGATTTGCACAACGAGTTGTGTAAATCGTGGAAGAAACCGCATTCCTCTCGTGTTTCCAATCCCCCTGTGTTAAATTACAGTAACATCATGGGGGCACGAGAGAAAGGTTATGGGATGATGCCGCGGGTTGAACAGCCATTAGCTAACTATTTATCTCCCGAATCGGCATCATCCCTTAAAGCCCCGGTGCTGCCCACTAAGCCATGTCGAGACACATCTTTGCTGGTGGGCAGGGCTTATATGGCTGCGGGTCGGGCTGGTGCGAGTCTTCACACCATGGCTATGCTTCAAGCGTACCAGGCCGACCTTCTTAAGGACATCGATGAGGGCGAGGGTCCAACTCCGGAGGATATTGCGGAGTTGAGGAAGGTCGCTGATTTATCTCTCCGAGTCACCAAGGAGACGGCCCGCGCTGTCGGTCGCTCCATGGCGGCGATGGTGGTCTCGGAGAGGCACCTATGGTTAAACCTGACGGGCATCAAGGAGAAAGACAGGGCTTTCCTTCTTGATGCCCCGATTCGCCTTCTGGTCTGTTCAGCGACGCCATTAATACCTTCGTCGACAAATTTCAGGAGCCGAAAAGGCAATCAGCGGCCTTCAAACAATATCTCCCTCGCCGCTCGGTGTCCAAGGAGTCTGCCCCCAGTGGGCAGCCGCAGCCACAGCCATCCTCCAGCTCCTCTGCCTATAGACAGGCCCAAAAACAGAGCGTTGCGTCTAGAGCCCCCCCTCAAGGAGCCTGGGGGCCTAGACAGCGTGCTCAGGCGAAGCCTCAGCAGAAGCAGGGTGACCTGAGGGCCGTCCTGCAGGCTAAAAAGGCTTCGTCTAAGAGGTCCTAGCTGGTCTAGGATCTCTGCGGGCAGCCCCACCCGTGGTGGAACGACCGAGGTCGTCTCCTTCACGGAGCCCACAGGAAATCGATGTTGCTCTCCCGCCGTTAAACACGCTTCGGGACACATCGGTATCCAGCGAACGCAGGCTGCACTGTCTGCCCCACAGGCTTGCGGTCAGGCAGCATTCGCGTCCGCCCATCGAGAATCGTTTTCGGTTCAGCCCTTCCGGGAATCCGCTTCAGGGGGCCGAGAACGAATCCCGATTAATACCCGAAGCCAGGCTCGAGAGCCTGGTTCCCTTGGTAAAATATTTCGATGCATGGAAAAATCTGGCGGATATTTCTCCTTGGGCCCTGCGCACCATTCAAAATGGGTACAGGCTGCAGTTCAGTACCCGCCCACCCAGATTCAACGGGGTGGTCTGGACTGTAGTCGACCCAGTGCAGGGTCGGGTATTGGAACAGGAAGTAAACTCCCTGCTGGCAAAGGAGGCTATAGATCGTATTCCTCCACCGGACAGGGAGTCCGGGTTTTACAGCCGCTACTTCATAGTTCCCAAGAAGGATGGGGGGTTGCGTCCAATAATAGATCTCAGGCACCTGAACCGTTCTCTGAGGAGATTCAGGTTCAAGATGCTCACTATTCCCATTATAGTGAGTCAAATTCAGTCCGAGGATTGGTTTGTCACGATAGATCTAAAGGACGCATACTTCCACATATCCATCCTTCCATCTCACAGGAAGTTCCTGAGGTTGGCTTTCGGGGGCGAAGCGTACCAATATCGGGTTCTTCCGTTCGGCCTAGCTCTCTCCCCTCGCACATTTACCAAATGTATGGATGCAGCTCTGGCACCGCTGAGGCTTCAGGGCATCAGGGTGCTCAATTATATCGACGACTGGCTGATTTTAGCACAGTCACAGGAGCTGGCGGTTCGGCATCGAGATGTCGTCCTCGCCCACATCCAGAGCCTGGGGTTGAGACTCAACACGAAAAAGAGCGTGTTGACACCAGCCCAGAGAACCACGTTCCTGGGAGTGGTGTGGGACTCGGTCACGATGCGGGCACAATTGTCTCCCGCGCGGATCGAGTCCATCCTGACCACAGTGTCCGGGATGAGGCTAGGCCAAGCCATCACTGTAAAGCACTTCCAGAGAGTGTTGGGGCTCATGGCGGCAGCGTCCAGTGTCATTCCATTCGGCCTGCTGCACATGAGGGCCCTTCAGTGGTGGTTAAAAACCAAGGGGTTCTCCCCGAGGGGAAACCCGTTCCGCATGATCAGGGTTACGCGCAGATGCCTTCGTTCCCTATCTATGTGGAAGAAAGCTTGGTTTCTGTCCCAAGGGCGGTGTTGGGAGCGTCATGTCGCCGGAGAACCGTTTCGACAGACGCCTCCCTCACGGGCTGGGGCGCGGTCATGGACGGCCGCTTTACGTCAGGCCTATGGCAGGACCATCATGCCTCCTGGCACATAAACTGCCTGGAGATGTTGGCGGTGTTCCGAGCCCTGAGGGGCTTCCTGCCGGACCTCAAAGGTCATCATGTTCTTGTGAGGTCAGACAACATGTCGGTAGTGGCCTATATAAACCATCAGGTTTTTGTTGGCCATTACTTCTCTGAGGAGGGTAGGAGATCTCCAGGCGCTCTCCATATCTAACGAGTGCCTGGAGTTTGCTCCAGGCAACATTAAGGCCATTCTTCACCCTAGGCCCGGCTATTTGCCTAAGGTGCCGTCCAGTGCGGCACGGCCTACGGTTCTGCAGGCTTTTCATCCTCCACCTCACGTGACGGCAGATGAAGAGAGACTTCACATGCTCTGCCCTGTCAGAGCACTGAGTATTTACATTCAGAGGTCCTCTTCATGGCGGAAGTCGGACCAGTTGCTGGTGTGTTTCGGGTCGCCCAAGAAGGGGCTTCCCGCTTCAAAACAGACCATCAGCAACTGGATTGTCCATGCGATTTCCACGGCCTACCAGGTGTGCGGTTTGCCTTCACCTCTGGCCGTGAGGGCTCATTCTACCAGAGGCATGGCGTCCTCTAGAGCCCTTCTCGCGGGGGCCCCCATCCAGGAGGTCTGCGATGCAGCGGGATGGGCTACCCCTCATACCTTTATTAGGTTTTACAGTCTGGACATTCCGTCGACACCCGGCTCTCTTGTGCTCTCGTCCTAAGTGTGCCTGTGAGCAGCTTCACACTAGGGCAGGCAGGGCACGTTGTGGCGTAGTGGGTACTCGTTCCCCCAAAGTGTCATTCGACGCAGTTGGAGTTCCCTCGAAAGGGAACGTCCTCGGGTTACGACTGTAACCCTTGTTCCCTGATAAGGGAACGAGAACTGCGTCCCTTGGCCACGCCTTCCCCTGCCTGGGAGCGCTTGCTTCATCACGGAAGCTGACATTTTGTTTTGCCGGCGTGCCTTTATAGTTCCGCCTGTGTGTCGTCACACACTACGTCATGACGTTGCACCAATCGGAGATCGGCTCAGTTTCATTCATGCTTCAGAGGCGCTACGCTGAGGGGCGTTCCCCAAAGTGTCATTCGACGCAGTTCTCGTTCCCTTCTCAGGGAACAAGGGTTACAGTCGTAACCCGAGGACGATTTCTGTCCTTCCATTGAACTAAATTACAGATGAATCTAGTCCTCTGAAGGGGCACGACCACTTTATATGATGAATATATTTAATTTAGGATTTTATTCACATATAAACATTGATCAGTGTACATAAATGGAGGACATTAAATATGACCAATGGCAGCTCAACATGCTGGGTGAGAACAAACCTCATTGGTTCTTGCGCACCAAGCAAGTATATTTGAACTTAAGTTAATCATATTTCATGTGATATATGTATTTATGTATGTAGCATACACTTTATACTGTATACATCCGTTGATAAGAGTTTATATGTGGATAAAAGCCTAAATTAAATGTGTTTATCATTTGTCTCTTTAGAAGGCTTGGAATAAACTTATTGATTCATAATTATCACTATTTTATTTACCTTCATGATGATTTCAGACACTTTGAATACACCCTCCAAGTTTTGTGACTTAAAGGGAAAGTTCACCCAAAAATGAAAATTCGGTCGTCAATTACCCTCATCTCGTCTCAGACCCATATAACATTTGTTCATCAACACAAGTGAAGGTATTTTTAATAAAACTTAAGACATTTCTGTTTCCCTTTCAAAGTGGAACTCTACACTGCGTTTGATCAGATGCAATGGGGAACGCCATCAGCATGACTGAGGCACGCGTTTAAACATGACAATTTTACTGGCGGACGACAGTCCATGAGGTCACTCATGCGCCCATGAGTATAAGAGGGCGCCTGCAATGTACGTCAGCTTTTTCTCTTCAGGAGCCGTTTGTTTGTGTTAGCACATGTGAAGGTGATTATTATAGAAATTCACTCAGGCAAGCATTTAAGGTCCGCATTTTTTGACAGCTGATGACACATAACCTTTGGGTTTTCTGTTTGGGTGAGGAGCATGCACATTCAGTTCTTGAGGGGGCTGAATGTGCCCATTGTGAGAAATCTGAGATGAAGAGGCTCCGTTCGTGTCTTTTTTTTTTTTTTTTGAGGGAAATGGGACAAGCAACTGTACCCCTTAGCTCGGTACCCACGAAGCAGGTTGGTGACATGGTGAGCTTGTGGGGAATACGAGAAAGGCATGTGGTTATGGCTCACGACTAGACTAGATCTGGTTTAGAGGTACAAAAGGCAGTAAGTCACTCATGGATAACTCGACGAATGCTCTTCTCAGGCCATAAACGTCTTGCTCCAATGAGCCTTCCGTATCTGCCCAATCTTCATGCTGAGGTGGAGAGTTCTTGGAAGAGACATATGGCCTGTCTCCTTGATGCACCGATCTCGCCTTTGAAGCTTTTCGGCATGTCTGTAGAGACAGTAGTCAGGAAATTTAAAGAGGCAAGGGCGCGGTCAGCGGGCTTTTAGGAAATAGCCCAGGTCCAAATCTTTGCCAAAAACCTCTGCGGGACCAGGTCTGTCACTGTCTGAGGACTGGAGGCAGGGCCAGAGGGAGAGCGTGGGCACTTGTGCTCCTCCTCCTTCAAGGAGTAGAGCACAGAGGGGGCCAGACGCTAGGTAGGAAAAGGCAAGATCTGTGGGAAGCAATTGAAAGAAAGCGATTTAGTAGACAAGGTCGAATCGCTGAGGAGAAAAAAAACATCTTTCCTCCTTTCCTCTTCCCCCTCCTTATTCTGTCTCTAACTGTGGCCTGTGCTAATTGTCTTAGTACAGGCTACAGCAGGTCCTAGATGAGTACGGTGAGGGTTGAAGCAGCCTTGCTTAGCTTCCTTATGGCTACCTTTAGGACGATATAAGTGTCATTATTTCACAGCTAGCGCTTAGCAGATCCATTTGGTATGCTGTTCTTCAGGGTTGAGCATGGACAGAAACCTCCACCATTTCTGAGGGTCTTAAAATAGGGTCTTTGATCGATCTTTGAGAACCGGACGAGAAGTGGTATTTGCCTTTAAGCATCCATTATCATTGTTAGGCACCTTAGGAGTGCTGGAGTCTTGAGATCTGGGGTGAATCCAGGCAGGACGTAAGCACTTCCCCATTTGTATTGGTGCAGCAAATCTGAAGCTCTCCTGTGGATCCCTAGTGGTCAAAGATTTGTATAGAGGGTTATTAATTCTAGATAAAATAGATTCCTGTGCTTTCTCCCCCTAGAAGGTAGTAGTAGGCTAAGGGAACTAAAAATGCCTGGCCCACAAGGGGGGGAGGAAGGTTGAAAAAGACAGTGACTTCCGTTGTTAGTGTGCTTTTAAGCTTGGGAAATGGCCGAAGGGAATATTGCCACATGACAGTTCTGTGACCCAGTGTGCGCCAAGTCATTCATGCTATGCCCATTGTGGTAGTGCATAGACACCGCTAATGTGGCACGCGCTCACTCTGCATGGCAGAGTGGGCATTTGTTCCCTATAGTCTCTGTTTAAACGCAGTGTAGCGTTCCACTTCGAAAGCGAATAACAGGTTGCGACTGTAACTATGGTTCCCTGAGAAGGGGAACGAGACACTGCATCTCATTGCCATGTTTCAGCCTTGCCTGCACGTCTCCTGAAGACAAAGAAGTTGATGACGTACATTGCAGGCTCCATCTTGTACTCACAGGTGCTCCGGTAGTGACGTCATGGACTGTCGTCTGCTAATAAAATTGTCGTGTTTAAACACATGCTTCAGAAACTGGAATTCCCTATAGCATCTGATAAGACGCAGTGTCTCGTTGTTCCCTGTCTCAGGGAACCATGGTTACAGTCACAACCCATCCTTCTCCATTGAAAGTTTCAAGCTTCAAGCTTACCATATTTTTTTCTTAATACAAACTTACCATATTTTTTTCTTAATACAAAGAAAAATCAAATAAGTGGGTGAAGGTGAGCGCATATCTGTCAACTAAAGTAGCTAAAGCAAAGGCTGTACTCACTAAGGGAACATATTTTGCATTAGTTACTGCATATCACCTTTCCTTCAAATTAATTTTGAAGTTACAGTCCAATGGAAGGAAAGACAGCACACTAGCCTGATTGAAAAGAGTGCAGTTTGCTAGCAAGAGTGTCATTTGTCTCATGGTAGTCATGTTGATGTCAGCCAATATGATTTACATGAATGTTTTAGGACCAAAATCCTTAGTTTAACCTATCAACCAATACTCTAAACCTTAATCTAAAACTCTAAATTGTAAATCAAACATTTATTTTACTTGACCTCATGTTCACTGAACCATGGTCCTATCCCCTATTTCTGAACTCAACCCCTAACCCTAGTCCTGAATTTCCTGCATTAAATCATAACCTAAAACCCTATTCCTTACTCCAACACTAATACAAACTTTTAGATATTAAACCTAAACTTTACTTTTAACCTTTTTATTTTTTGCTTCTAACCTCCAACTCTATCCAACCCCAACCCCTTCTTTTAGTTCAGATTTAGTTCAACTTTGATCCCCAATCTCCAACCCAAAATATTGTTTTCCTGACCGTAAACTCTGTTATCTAACCTGGATCTCAACCTTCGGCTCTGACAAAGCACCAACCTTTCAAGCCTAACCACTATTTCTAACCCTCAGCTTTACTCCTAACCTGCAACCCTATCCAATCCCAACCCCTTCTCTTAGCTAAGCTTCCAACTCCAAATGCCAACCCTGATCTCGATCTTATTGAGTTGAACCACACCTTGATTTAGACAATATGCATGTGCATAATTTCTAATTATGCACATGCATATTTAAATTTCTACTAACCATCACCTTTACTCTTAACCTCTACCTCTTCTCTTAATTCAGCTTTCACATTCATTCCCCAACCCTGATCTCAATCCACACGGTGTGTAAACCACAACTAGATTTAGGAAATCTATGTCTGCATATTGTTTTGCATTATGTTTCATTTCCATATTCTAGATGGTTAATGAGTTACTGATTCTTTTTTTTACTTGGCAAGAGCACCTTTTGGTTTTGAAATCACCAGACTAAATTGTTGTTTTCAAAGCAAGGCCACTCTGTACACCCTTACATTCATTCGTTACATGATTTCATCATAGCAGATCCAACTGCTATACTGTGTTTCTGAAGTGCTTGTGGATTGGAGAACCCATTAGTATACCATCAACCTTTCTAACTGTGTTTCTTTGGTCTGTTTTTGTTCTTGTGTATGTCCTCTCTCAAATGAAAAAGCTTCAAAAGCGAGAAAGGACGTGCAGGGCGTATATGAAGGTATATCTGTGCTACGCTACTATGGTCTTCACTTGTTTCTGTACTCTCTCCTCTTCTTTTTCTGCTATTGTTTCTCAGCATGGTCCTGTGTCCCTTCATTCTCACTGTTGCCACAGCATTTCACTCCGCCAGTGTCTGTCTTCATTCCTGGGGGTTGAATATTTCAGTGGATTGGAAATTATGTGGCTGCAATTTTTATGCCCAGTTCATTAGTTGTATGTGTTTGTTGTTGGTCTGTTTATTTATTTTTCAGTTTATTTATTCTTAAAGTCAAGTGTTAATATTTGTTGACGTGTGCTTGATTTGCAGGTTGGCGGTGCATGTGTTGTTGATGCGCTCAACTTCTTCTTATTTGTTGAAAAGGGTAGATGTCAATTTGTGGTGCTTGAAATCTATTGATTGCTACATTGGTTTTTCCACACCATCTTGAGCTGCTAAAGATTTTAGACCTACCAAAAAAAAGTATGACAGAAAAGATTATGTAGAGATCAGATGAAAGGAATGATTCTGTTTTGGAAAGGCAAATCTGTTAAAACTAATTAAGCAACTGTGAAACCCTGGACTGTGACGATGCATATATCATCTTTTTAATTTTATTAGTGTGCAGGAGCAAAAAAAAAAAAACGATTTAGCATTAACAGTAGTTCAAAATGACCATACAAATGTGGTAAATTAAAGCTGTAAATGCAGTTTATTATCATATGAGTCAGAGCTGCAAAACCAATCGGATGAACAATAATTATCAAAGAGGCGACAAGTATGAATCGATATTTTAGTCTGGTGGTGCATGTGTGCACTAGCTCTGATTGATCAGTGTGAAAATGTAAGTCTGTGAGGTGTAATGTTTTTTTTTTGTTTTTTGTGTGTGTGTGTGTGTTTTGTTTGTTTTTTGTATAATTGAACCGAACATTTGGGGAAGCTGTTTTATTGATATTATAGGATATTATTGAAAATATTATGTATATCCAGCATAAAACCATTATCTTGAAGTGTATTTTTTTTAGTTGAAATATGTAATTTCTCTGTCATTAGTTGAACCAAACTGAATTGCCTAGTGTAGGGCCTCATTGTATCGAACAGATTGTGATTCAGCTTTCTGTCGCTAATGGTGCAAAAAGGTCACCTCACCTTTAAAGCAAAAATTAATAGAAGAAAGAAATTCTCTGTCAGTGTTAACAAGTGGCTATTTTCTTCATTTCAGATGTGTGCGTCATATTATCAAGACCTAGAGACATTATTGTGTTTTCATATTGAAAGCATGATCAAATGGATGATATTTGAAAATAGTGGTCTTTGCCTTCAGTTCTGATGACACAGAACAATGGTGTCTTTATCTTAAAGGACACATTTATAAGGTGTCACGACTGGCTGTCTTTCTTTACCGCATATGTGTCCGTTTATGAGCTCGAAGAGCCTTTGACATTCAGACAGACAGAGCATGTCGGGCACATTTCTGCAGTCTGTTTTTATGCGTGTCACCTGATAACTGACCTAAAACAAAGTGTGCATGTTTGCTTTCATTTGGGCACGGGCAGACAGCTGCTGATAAAGTCAAGGCTTTGACATTTGACCTTATTACAGTGGTTAGTGCTGACACAAGCGTCTCATTGGGCTGCAGGCTATCGTGGATACAGTCGACAACCTCCTCAGACCGGAGGCTCTGAAATCGTGGCGAGATATGAATACCACGGAGCAGACACACGCCGCAACTATGTTACTGGACACCCTGGAGGAAGGAGCCTTTGTCCTTGCTGACAATTTAATGGAACCGGCCATCGTGAAAGTACCAGCCAATAATATAAGTGAGTATGAGAGATGTGCAAAACTAAGACAACTGACAACATAAAAGGCTTATTTTGCTGCTGATCAGTTTGAGTTTTCAAATATGATTCAGCCGTGAAATTTTAATAACAGCATCCACTAACACATGGGTAGTTGACACAAAATACTTTTGGGAAGTTGACGTGTCCTGCAGTGTAGCATGCTAAACTCCATCTCGTACTAT
This sequence comes from Rhinichthys klamathensis goyatoka, assembly GCF_029890125.1. Taxonomy (NCBI): domain Eukaryota; kingdom Metazoa; phylum Chordata; class Actinopteri; order Cypriniformes; family Leuciscidae; genus Rhinichthys; species Rhinichthys klamathensis. The sequence goes on along the minus strand of NW_026607283.1, from coordinate 172,033 downwards.
TTTAAATAGCATTTTCCTAATTCCTTTATTACTGTTATGCATGCAGCTTTTACGACCTCATATTAATTGAGACTCTATATGGAATATGTCTACTTCATTCATTTGCCACGCCGCAGGACCTTTTAAAAATGAAGCAAAGGCAAAAATGTGATTAAAAATGGTGTAAAAGTACATTTTGACCAGTTACAGGACCTGTCCACTTTCCCGTATACACTTTTATTTCTTATATACCTCTGGGAAATAATAAAAGACCAATGACCTACCAATCAACACTTGAATTTAGGCTTACATGAAAATAGGTTATGGGGTAAATTCACTTTTTTTCATTGGTATACGTTGCACCATATTTCAAAGTCATTATATTCAGCACAAACATGCCTCCATCCTATGTAAATGAGACGAATTACATATTGTGCCTTATTTAGAAAACTTATTTACAGACGATAATAGGGAATTTTTGTTGATCATGAGATCACTTAGTCATCAGGTGATGGAGAAGAGTGATATATGCAGAGATGTGGAGTAGACAAGCTCACTTTAAAAATGAAAAATAAAATGCTAGTAAAGTAAGCCATATTGCGGTAGTCTGCACTTAAAATTCAGAATAACGTTATGCAAATTGCTTTCAGCACAGATTTTGTGGGTGCGCTTTCATTGCTAACTAATTTGCATAATTCCATCAGTCAATCGAACAACTCAGATAGTGCATGCAAATAAACCACCCCCCTTATTTTTTTCTCTGTTTCCGCTTGGTGAACTAACATTTTGAAACATTTCTCTCTGCAGTTCTGGATGTTTATGTGCTGAGCACAGATGGGCAGGTTCAAGATTTCAGGTTTCCCCAGAGCGGCAGGGGTGGTATTTCTATCCAATTGTCTTCCAATACCGTGAAACTCAACAGTCGTAATGGTACGTTCCAGCCTACGCACACATATACGGTCATTGTACTCCATTAGTCCAGTGAGAATAAGAACATATAATATCCAATTGCTCCTGTCACTATGGAGATAGAAATGCTCTCATGGTCAGAGAAAGATCTGAACATTGATGTGAACATACTGCTCAACATATGTTGTTATCGACAAACATAACTGGGTCTGCTGTTGGGTCACTTTGATTTTTTTTTTACTGAGGTTAGAAACTTTTGTGGGGTTTATACATTTATGGGACTATTATGTTTTCTGGTATACTTGGGTGAATGCAAAATTCACCACAAAATCACATTTAAGATCATTAAAATTGAAATTTACAAACATACTTTACAACTTGACTGATAAATCATTATTTCTTTTTTGATTTACAGTAGGCTACTTACTGAGAACTGGTATTTTAAATGCCATAAGAATAATCTCACAATGCAAAATCCTACTCCTAATAAGCTTAATTATGCTAAACATTAATTTAGGGCTGAAGTAAAACCCAGATTTCTTCTTGACAGTTTTTGTGAGGCTCACTGACATAATAGACTGTAATGAGATGTAAGGTGTGCCGTTTTCTCTTTGCAGGTGTTGCCAAGTTGGTTTTTGCCCTTTACAAGAACCTGGGGCAGTTTCTAAGCACGGAGAATGCAACAATGAAGCTCGGCCACGAGGCTAACGGACGCAACCTCTCCGTGGCTGTGAATTCCGACGTCATTGCCGCCTCCATAAACAAAGAATCCAGTCGTGTATTTATATCGGAGCCTGTGATTTTCACCCTGGAGCACATCGATGTGAGTGCAAGCAATAAACAAACAAAGGGGTCGTAAAAGCAGCAGGAAAGCAAAGCAAGACAGCGAATAAAATAAAATAAAAGCAGTCTCAATTCAAACACCCTACAAGGTCACAGAGGGGTTTATTTAAGCCATCGAACATGAAATTAACAAAGTCTGAACCAATGATTATTACCAGCCTAGACCAAATTCTTAATGAAAACTAATTCGTTTGTCGACATTAGGATGTAAATGATGCAATTTCCTTTTTTTGGAGTGGAAAATTAACTCCCAGATTAGCTATACAATGCAGGATGAAATTACCAGAGGACCAATTATCATCTCGCTCTCTTTTAAAGTGTCAGGAACACTCCCAGAGGAGACCCGGCTTGATTTTTGCTCTCTATCAAAGTAATTGTGTGATTTCCACAGACATGCCTTCAAACCATTCTGCCCCCTGTTAGCACCTCATATAATCAATGGTCCCATGCTAGATTTCGCAGTCATTTAACCTTATTAGATTCTTTAGTCGTTTATGTGAGAACACACACTGCGCATTCAAAAGAGTGTTTGATATGGCCACCGTATCATTTGCGAAAGAATGAACGCCAACAGTCAGAGTGAATTACAATGCTGTTTCTCATATGTTTATGCGCGGGTGCCATTATCAGAGGGACAGCTACTAAATATCAATTTATTATCATCTGCTAACTCATGAGGAATGTTTCTGTCTCCTCCTGTCGATTACAGATGCAGCATTACTATAACTCCAACTGCTCTTTCTGGAACTACTCCGAGAGAACCATGATGGGATACTGGTCCACTCAGGGCTGCAAACTCATCCACGCCAATAAAAGTCACACCACCTGCTCCTGTAGTCATCTCACCAACTTTGCAGTGCTCATGGCTCATCGAGAGCTGCTGGTAAGATGTGATCTTCATAAATATTTAAGCTTTTGTCCGTGCGTTACTGTGAAACCCAGCTGTTATAATAGACACCGCCAACACTCATCTGCTTCTCTAAGCCAAACGCTATACGAACGGATAACTCGCTGGGTTGCAGACAGCTGCAAACCGCCCTATTTAAAAGTTTTTAGTTCACTTTTAGTATTAGTACATGTTCATTCAAACAAAAACAGTTCGAATTAGTTTTAAACTGTTAAAGGTTTAAAACTGACATTTTTGTTCCACTAGTGTTGCCAAATGGAATCGCAAAATCAAAACCATATAAAGTTGTCTAATCATGAAAATCGAATGTAATGTAATTGGCAATGTGTCTCGCTGTATTATCAGTTTTAATATTTTTTATTTTTTTGTACTTGTTTATTTTTTGGTTGTTACGTACATGTAAATTATTTGTTGGATGTTATATTTTGTATATCTTCTAGACATCAAGCTCTTTATTTCAAAAGAGAAAGGAAAATTCTGTAACACTTTATCTTAAGGTGGCGAAATTACACGTTACTACATGTACTTACTATAGTAATAACAGTAAATTATGCATAATTACAAGTAACTAACCCCAAACCAAACCCTAACCGTAACTCTCTAGTAAGTATATGTAGATAATAGTACTATATGTCAGATAATAGTACTTATCTGAGTTAGTACATAACTACGTCACCTTAAAATAAAGTATAACTGAAAATTGTTTTCATTAGATGCCCTCTATAATTTACTCAGTTGGTAAATGTGATCTGCATCTAAGGTTTCTCACTCCATCTCTGTTTGTTTGTTTCTCAGGGTGCAGATGCAGTGCAGGAGCTGTTGTTGAGCGTCATCAGTCGTGTGGGTATCGTGGTATCCCTCATCTGTCTGGCTATGAGCATCTTCACCTTCTGTTTCTTCCGTGGGCTACAGAGTGACAGGAACACAATCCACAAGAACCTATGCATCAACCTTTTCATTGCTGAGCTCATCTTCCTGATCGGAATCGACATGACGGAGCCCAGGGTAACCTTACCTTGAATGGATGTGATGTTTTCAGCTAGTCTCATGGAAATGTCTTGAGACGTGTCCACAACATCCAAAACAAATTTTTGAAGTTCCAGAGAATTCTAGCTGCATTTAGACACAATTATAGTTTTTCAGGCTTACTGGATGCTTGTGAGTCAGTAACTTGACACTTTTTGTCCAGCATTTATTTAAAAGATTTCTTTTTTTCTTCTTTTTTGACGCTTAAAACAAAAAATGTCAAGGTTGTTTAAGTGTCCTTAGATAGGAATAAAGAAAAAATGGTATTATATATATATATATATATATATAAAAAAAAAAAAATAGTTTCATTAATATTTTATTTATGAAATTATTTATTTTTTAATATAATATTTTTGAATACTAATATATCATGTCATATATATATATATATATATATATATATATATATATATATATATATAAACAGTAAAGCAATTTCCAAAGAATATGATAATAGGTAGTTGGTCCTCCCTTTTCATTTGGGAAGGCTTTGCACATTTTTTTTTAACATAACGTCTGGGGGGATTTTCCCCCATTTAAACATAAGATATACTATTACTATACATTGGCCAGGTTTCACAAACAGGGCTTAGAATAAGCCAGGATTAGGCCTTAGTTTAATTAGGACATTTAAGTAGCTTTTATAAACGTGCCCTAGGAAAAACAAAAACATTACTGGTGTGCATCTTGAGACAAAACAATGGCACACATATTTTTAGATATGCCAGTGCAAGTTGCGTTCAGTTAAAACAGCTCAAACATGCATTGTAGTCTATAGGACTAGGCTTAAGCCTTGTCTGTGAAACCAGGGGATAATGCGTTCAGTGGGGTTCAGGTCTGGGCTTTGTGTAGGACAGTCAAGTTCTTCCACACAAGTAAACAATTTCTCGTCAATTTATTTGCAAGGAGCATTATTATCCTGGAACAGAAAAGACCCCAAACTGTTGCCAAAAAGTTGGAAGCACACAATTCTCTAGACTGTCGTTTTATGCCATAGATTTAAGATTTGTCTTCACTGGTATTAAGGGGCTCAGCCAAAGCCATTCATTAGATGGGGGTCCACATACTTTTGGCTGTGTACTTGCTGGTTACATTATGTGACATTTTTAGAGCCATTAAATCAAAACTGTCATTGAAAGTGTTATAAAAGTATGAAACCAACATAAATATACATTGACAGTTTTTGTCTGGAATTTAGTAAAAGAAAAGAATGCATTTCACATATACAATGATTATATTTTAAATGTGTGAATTGAAATCATTTTTATAAACCCTTTGTGGGGCTTAAACTTTAAAATGTACATGTCAAAATGTAATTTAACTGTACATGGTTTGTAATAAAGAAATACATGTAAAATACAGAAATACATTTCGGAAAGTCTTACAAAACAGAGGCATTGCATCAAAACATTTTTTTAAAATGTTCTAAAATGTTAACAAAAAAAAAACATGAATGCATTTTTTTTTTTTACTTAGTATGTGCATTTCAAACTAGATATTCTAGTTTTTTTTGTCTTTGACCCTTGCGTTTGTCCCACAGATGGCCTGCTCCATAATTGCAGGAATACTGCACTACTTCTTTCTGGCGTCTTTCGCCTGGATGTGTTTGGAGGGGGTTCAGCTCTATCTGATGCTGGTGGAGGTCTTTGAGAGCGAATATTCACGCAGGAAGTATTTCTACATGGCAGGATACCTCCTCCCCGCTGTGGTTGTGGGCGTGTCGGCTGCTGTAGACTATAGGAGCTACGGGACCAAGAAAGTGTAAGTGAACATTTTCTTTGATTTTTTCTTTAAATGCAATGCTGTCTGCGGGAGTGTACCACACTCTAACGGTTCCATAGGTACCACACACACACACACAAAAAGTCTTCAGAGGATGCCTTACAGTACAAAATGCGGTTTCCAGGCAAGGCTGCATGCGTTAGTGTCTTTTGTTCAAAGAGTCTCTGGTGACCTGTTGTTTGTAAATGCTCTCTAACGGAGACGAGGGCCGCATGAGAAAGAGGCTTTTACGCAGATTAATGGCAGTGCTTCAGCCCTGCATGGGCTCTTGGGTTGCTGCTTATAACACATAAACAGGTGGAAGTGTGCCGGCCCTGCCTGCCACGTCACTGTCTTTTAATACTGAGCGCAGTGGTTTGCTTTAGGTTAGTTTATATTGGTATGGAAGTGATGCTTGTAGCATTGCATTTGTCTCAGATGTGTCTTTGGTTTCTTAGAGCGCTGTAACATCGACAATTTATATGATCAGTGTCTCCTGCTGGAAGTCGCACTCTAGAGAAACTGGATCCATTACAGGAAATTACGGTCTTTGAGCAACGTTTAATAAACTAATGCGGAATCAACCCATACAAAACATTGTAACGTAACCCTCACAAGCCTGTCTCAGTAACAGATATTATCCTCGGTGTGCATGTTTATTCCCACTGTTTTCAAAGGCAAGCATCTCTAATATGATAATTAAGGTGAAGGATTTGAAGTCCTAACCCTAAGGCCCGAAACATTCTCTATGCAAGAACATGAATGCAAAAACTGCTTGATGTCATGCGTTAATACATTCCAAGATGTGTCAGAATGCATTTCACACTATGATGCAAGTATCTGCTTGTTAAGTTTGATGTCATGCGTCACAGATTCCAGGTCCCAATGCTCTATCAGATGCCAAAAGCAAACAACAAACAGTGCTAATATACAGTCACAGTGTGACTATATACATATACGTATATATATATATATATATATATATATATATATATATATATATATATATATATATGGTCTTCTAGACTACATGTACATGATTTAAAAACACATTATTTATCCCATACTGTGCATTCCTGTAGTACCCCTTTTATTTCTCTTTAAAACCCACCTTTCTAGCCCAGTCTGATCTAATTGGTCAGCTGGCCCAGTCAACCACTTATATTGTGTCGGATATGTAACGTCACTTACCATAAACTATTATATTTATAGTATCTATGGCGTTGGTATTGAAAGTCCACCCATGTAAGTGTGTTTCGCTAGATATTGCGAAATCACTTATCCAACTGATCTCTGGGGACGGGCCAAAGCAGCCAGTAGGCGGGCATTATAATAGGTTAAACTGTCTTCTTCTATAGTAATTTTTCTTTATAGTCAATTCTCTCAAAAGATAATTTTGCTCAATAGTTGATCAGCCTTCCATTTTTCACCTGGTGAATGATAAGACAGACGAAAAAAAAATACATTTACGTAATGCAAAATGATGAGTGGTATCTAAAAAGGATGGGCTCTTTTGACCTGGCCCAATAAGCAATCACCAAGAACACCCTAGCAACCGCATGGCAACATCCTGGGTTTTACCCACAACACTCCACTGATTATGAGTTTTGCTTAGGCAAGCTTCTTTTGTTAAAAAAAAACATGTTGAAATTCTAGCTTTTGTCTTAAATAACAGGATTACTTGGACATGTTTTCTGTAAACTGCTTGCTTTTGTTGCATTCCTTTTACTGTGAACATGTCTTCTTTGCAGATGCTGGCTCAGGATGGACAATCACTTTATCTGGAGTTTCATTGGACCCGTCACCTTCATTATTATGGTGTGTTCAGTATCTACTGACCTTTTCGTGGCTTAAGATTGTTTATGTACATGTGTGTGATAGACTGCTGAATGCATGTGTCAGGTGAAAGAACAAGAAAGAGAATATTTCTGTACAGTGCAAGACTGTCTCCCAGTTTAAAAAGTAATTGACAGAATCCTCCTGTGCAAAAAAAAACCTTCCTTTGTTTCTTCAGTCTTATTCAACAGATTGCAGCCCATTGATTTCTGCTTAGATCGGTTCAGTCTCGGCAGACCCAGTCAATGCGGCCTGCAGAGAGGTTCGGAAATGCTGCTCTTCTAAGGAATCGTTTTGATACGATGCAGCTTTTTAAACGTGGCATTAAAGCACAACATTATCCTCAAATGATACTCAGCAGGGCGCTTTCAAGCTACACGGTCGAGACAGCCACCCCCCGGGATGCGTATTAAAAAAAACGGCAATGTCAAATAATGCAAATATAAAAAATATATCGTTTTTTCCTGACTCAACCTTTTAAAGAGGTAGATGATGACCCCCACTGACACTACAAAATTGACGCATCTGCAGTTTAAACGTGCTGTTATTTCCGAACTAAGAGATTAGAGCCTCAGACTCGATTGGGGAGGAAGTAGGCCTGAGAGAGACAAAGACAGAGAGAGTCTGCATGATGGAAAGACTAGCAGGTGGCATTCACATCTGTCTGGCTGTTTGTTTGCCCTCTAATCTCTGGATGAAAAAAAGTCATCTTCCTGAAAATGGAAGGACAAGTAGAGATGTTTGTGGAGGGTTGACTTTATTATATCCTTTATGGTTATATAAACAGACCTGGTGATACCTTCCTGCCGGGGTGAACAGTGATGGAAGCTCTGTTTATTGGAAAGCCTTTAGGTTTTAGCTGAGAACAGATTTAAAGACACACAGACGGTTCGAACACAGGTCCGTGCCGCAATCAAATTTGTAAGGCAATTAGAGAAGTGGCCTGAGACAATTGTAGAGGAAACATCCATGTCTGCTTTTAATAATCAAACACTATAAAATAATCTAGCAGTAATGTGAATTTTACAAACATTGATTTTTCTCTCCATGGTGTTTAAATGGAGTTTGTTTAATGGCATCCTAACCATAGAGTAAATTTAAGAGCAGACCAGGAAAAGAAAAAAAGAAAATTTGCAGACCTTTATCAGTTTATTCATGTGATCAGTGCAATTTAGTGGTCGACCAAGGCCGATATAATGTATGTCACACGTACCTCCAAATTTACTGACAAAAATAATCTGACAAAACGAAATGTGATTTGCCACTTGAATTTAAACAAATTGGAATAAGAGATTTCTCAACATTTTTGTATTACCATTTTACATTGAATAGTTAATTAAAAATAATTCTCTGGAGTGACAAATGTAAGAACAAATATTTAATATATTCTCTCAATTAATATGAGGTCACAAAAGCTTAATATTTATAAAGCATGCATAATATTTAAAAAATAATGATCAATTGGCTGTTAAGTAGTTTTAAATGGAATTTAACATGTCTGGACATGTTAATCTGACTTTAAAGATGCTGACAGGCTGTAGAATACTACAAACGATGCATGTTTTCGCAGCCACTCTTAGAGGAAGTCCTACAAAGATCTGCTTAGTTAGTTGCTACAGCGCTGGATGAAGCGTGATGTATGTGTTTACGGTGTTGCTGATAATCAGAATACGTGTTCCAGCCATCAGCGGCAGGGCGCTTGTGACCCTTTATGAAGCTGATTTATTGTTGCGTGCTCTGCTCGGACAGCAAGCAGGACTCGTAGTCCTCAGGCTGCTTGACAATGCTAGATAAAGCACAAAGACCAGAGCCTCTCAGGGGAACACGGGACCAAGGTTTCCCCTGACCTCCGACCCCTGATTCTCAGCAGATTGGCTTTGTCCTTGTCAATGAGAGAGCCAGTGCGAGTCTCATTATTCAGAGTTTCACCCATTTTCGCTGTGCAGAGGGAAAGAATGGTGTGATCCTGTTCAATTAGTTGAAGCCCATTGTGGTTCTCATTATACCACATCTATTTTCAGCGTCCTCATGCCCGATCCTGCAGCGATGTAGAGCTCCATGAATTTCACAGCTAATCTAGTCCTTTTTCCACCAATAGGGCGCATGAGCTGGTGTCTAATATGGGAGCGTTGCACAATTTTCCACCACAGAAAAGGCGATTCTGAGCCAGAAATGTTGGCTTTTCATTTGCTTTAAAACCTGCTGGTCTCAAACAACATGTGTGCGGTTGTATATCTTAACCAGCAAGACTACCTTCAACCCAGGTGCATTAGAAATACGTGCCTGTGACGTCATTTCGAAATACTGATATTATATTGCCTCTTACACTTTCATTGTCAAGTGAGTGAAATGTCCAAATGAATGAGTGGCAGCAAAAGCGTGTTCAGTTTTATCCAAAACAGATGATTGTGAATCTAGCAAAGTTTTATCACGTTAATTGTTGAACATTTCACAGCAGTTCAGAAATGAAATGTCCAGTGAGTGATGTCAAAAAATGTACACCAAACCCTATCTTATACCTAGCCGATTGTGTTAACAAAACAAAACGTGAGATAAAAACACGTTTGTTGAAGCAACCCTGCCATTTTAGCTATTTTCTTCAATTTTTTGAGCTTTTTTTTATCCTGACTCGTGTTGCACAAGACTTGTGTGCTCCTCATCTCTAGTTTATTTCTATACTGGGTGAGCTTCTGAGCAAGTTTACTATGCTAGAAAAAACATACATTTTGAGCTGGTTGTGTGATGGAAACATCAAAATGTATTAGTTTACAAATCATATGCTATTGTAAAAGCGCTTTGAGGACATGACGTAGTATTGTGCAAGGAACAGCACAAAAAATAAGTCTTTATTAATAAATAATAATCCCCATGCTCATCATTTGTGTGAAAAGGAGGAAAAGTTCTTGGCATTTTCCTGCTGCCTCTAGTGGTCATTTCAGCTGGAAACTGCTGTGAATTGTATATATACGTACTTTTTGGAGAGTGCAGAAATGTAAGTAGAGGCACATATTTTCAATAAGCCTAAGTTGAATATCTCAGTCAAATAGATTCACTTGAAAGACCATACTGGACCACCAGCTAGACCAGCACTGAACTGTATAAACTGGTCTGTAAAAACGATTCAGCAAAGTTGTTATTTCTAATTTCTTTAATTGATTCTATTTGATTCATTTATTTTATTTAAAGGACATACATGTCTTTATTCTTTTTTTATGTCTGACTAAAATGATTTCATTTTCAAATATAGTTTGTATGAATTCATTTTAACAAATTTGTTTTGGTCGTTCTATCAAAAGCAGCTTATGATGGAATAAAAACTCCAAGTAAGATTAACATAACATTTGGGAAACAAAGACCTTTTGTTTGTAGACACGTTATATATGAGTCTGTGAAAACCTGGTGGAAAATGCGAGCAGTTGTACTGAGAAAAGTTTGCGTATCCACCAGTCGAGCACTGGCTGAGGCAGGAGAGCCACCACCATTTTGGTAGAAAAGTGGTTTCTCGGCTCTGGGGCACCAGGCATATGAGATCCATGAAAACCAGGACATTGAGCTAATGAGTGGTCGGGAACCATTAGTGCGTGTGAGTGACGTTAAAACACGCTTGGACTGTGACACGTTTGCATCATGCAGACAGTTCCATCTGCACCTTAAATATTTAATCTGGTTCAATCGGAGTTCAAGACGCACACACACACGTACGGACACACACATACATCTATCTCCAGCGTCCCAGAGTGGAGTTGAGGGTCTTCTGCTTGGCTAGCAGTGATGATTCAGGAATGGGGGGGTTGTTCAGGAAAAGCTCTTTCCGAAATGGAGGAAGCCCATGGGACGGGCAGGAACAAGGAGCTTTAGGAGTGTAGTGGCTGCCTTGCTAGGTTACCTCTCCCTCTGCTGAGCGTCCTTACTTCCTCTCGTCTCATCAGATCACTGTCAGCGCTCTGGCGGCGTGAGAGGCCTTTTATAGCTCTGTGCTCATAAATTCGGGCGCAGGGGCCACAAGAACCAGGTATAATCCCACCACCCCCTCCTCTATCTCTCTATCTCTCTCTCTCTCTCGCCGCGCTGTCTCTGAGAAGCCGCGGTGCTTGATTGCACGAGCAGCGCGTTATTGATCGCCATCGCTGTTTTGATGGCAGAATGATGAGCTTGTGCACCCGAACAAGGAGCCGAACTGAAGAGCTTGTTTGAGCTGGTGACACCGCCACTTATGAGAGCGGCCACAAATGATAGACTACTACGTCCTCGTCTGTCTATGCTCCAGAAAATGGATTATACCAGAAAATGTTCCGTCACCACATAGTTGTCCCACATAGTTGTAGCTTTTGGGAAGTCATTTTACACAGTACGTGACAAAGTATGACCAATGAATTACTTTAGGTTGTTACAAAGCCCCTCTCACAGTGTGTGTGTGTGTGAGTGTTTGTCTTCAGTGCCCCTGAATGTTTTAACATTCGCAAATGAGGCAGATATACAGGAGACTTTTGTTTACTTAACTAAAAGTTTGGACAGAATTTAAAGTCAGAAATTTGACATTTTGTAGATCTAGCTAAACACCATTTCTCCTAAAACTGTCTTATTTCTTCGCTGAGCAAAAATCAAACTCATTTTAAGTAATATTCTTAGTTATTTATAGTCCAAGCAGGCAATTGCTAATAAACATTTATGCAACTATCAAAAAAATATATATATTTGTGTAAATAAATGGAAAATGCTTAGCTTTCAAAAGTGTAATGTTTATCTTTTGACATGAAACAGACGTATAGGAGATAAATTCTCAAAAATGTCCAAAGTGTTCAGAATGTTTAGGTGAGTAAATAATGTATTTTTTGTTCTACACTGAGCAAAGAATAAATGAATTTTGTCTGGCTTATTTACTATTTAAAAATTATTTAATTAATAACTAATTTAAGACTGAATAAGACTGTGTTTATAGCAAGTAGCCTACAATTGCAAGTCTAGCAGACAATTGCCATTAAACATTTATACAACTATCGTATTTAGCAGATAAAATCATTTCAGTTTGTTTTATTTGTGCTTGCAAAATGCATAGCTTTAAAAAGTGAGTTGTTTTAACTGTTCGAATCTGAAATCATTTTACATTTTATATCTAACATTCTGAACACTTTGGACATTTCTAGTCATTTATCTTATAATGTATTTTCTTGTACACTGAGCAAAGATTAAACTTATTTGTTCTAGGTTATTTACTATTTAATTAGAATATATTTACAAAATAATATGTTTACTTTAATAGCCTAATATATATATATGGACAATATATGTGGAATGCATGTGGTTGATAACCACAGAAAATATATTCGACTCTAAATAAAAAAAATGTAAAATAAATGTCCAGAACAGGAATATAATCAATACACAATTCAACCAGTCAAACTAATAAACACGCAAATCCCATGATGCTGCGTGCACTGTAACAGTTATAGTCTCGCAACAGTGATAGTTGTGTATTTTACATGTATTTGCAGTGCTGAATGATTCCCTGCTGCTTCCACTGAGTGTAACACTGTAAATATGCATTTTCACATACTGAGGGAGGTTTTCCCTCTGATGTTTTGCCACAAATGCGGTCCGTAGATGTTTGTATACGTAATAACCCAGAATATTCCTTAAAGTTATATTCTTTTCCCCTGAGGAAATCTCAAATATCCGTTTCTCCATGTGTGGTCTCTGAGGTTCTCTGAACTGTTTGTGTTTTCATTCTGCAGTTAAACGGTTTTATTGCGTTTTTGTATTCTTGTATTGATATATAGTGACACTGTATTTGGCGCCAGTCATCTTGGCTTTGTCTCGCAATATGCCAGATGGTTATTGTATTAGGCACTGGCTGAAGGGATGCTTAGATGGCTGTTTTCAATTAATGTTCCCAATAAAACTACACTTATCTAATCTTTTAAGTTTCGTTTTTTTGTTTATTAACAAATGTTTTTTTTTTTCTTTTTTGCTTTTGCACAGCTCAATCTCATCTTCCTGCTCATCACAATGTACAAAATGATGAAACACTCTACATCGCTGAAACCTGATTCCAGCCGGCTGGAGAACATCAAGTAAGTCTCATTGTTTTCCCCACGATATTTCAGCTCATGTGGAGTCAAAGTGTGCCGCCACACACTAAGAAGTAGCACCACTGCTAATCGAAAATTCAGAATGGGAACAGACATTGTTCCTTGCTTACATCGAATGTAGCGTCTACAACACTGTCGTTTTTGCTTGGATGAATTTAAGTGCATCGACTAAAGGGATTCAGATGGACTCTAGACAGATGTTATTCTCTTCAGGTGCACAGCGTCTATTAATGTGAGCGATGGCCAGAGAGGCACGTAATGATTGAGACAGGCTCAGTGCTGTTCCTCCTTTACAGTGACCACAAAACTCTTTTTGGAACAACTCCCTGTATTCAGAGTCTGCTTGCGGAGTGAATTCAGATGTGTGTGTGTGTGTGTGTAAAGACAGTGAAAGCACTTCCATGTGTTTCCTGTTGCTAAGAGGGAGATATCTTTCTGTAGCGGAAAAGAACAGAAAAAGTCTGCTGGTTGACCACACAACTCTTTTGGTTCTTTTTGCTGGCATGGCAATGCATGTCTTACTGGTTCTATTTGATAATGTATGACATATTTTTATTGTTTTGAAATTGTGATTTTTTTAAAGACGTTTTTAGTCTTTTCCCAATGTGTTTCCAATGATTATGGCGCATTCCAAGAAAAGCTTGTAAAACAATTAGATGTTAAAATAGTAGCTAGCTTGAAAATGTTAAACGTCTTTATCCCCTTTTATGGTTAAACATCAAAAAAAAAATATTTTTTTTAAATGAGTACTTATACCACACAATTTACAAAAACGTAACATTCTTTAATGTCAGGGAAGAAGTAACATAATCTGGGCCATTTTTACTGCAAGGAGGGTAGACCAATTTTGTACCCTTAAATTTGAGTGTTTACTGCATTCATCAAGCTCAACTATTCAATCTTGTTATTAAAAGATCAAATATAATTGGTATTTGGTAACACTTTACAATAAGGTCTCATTTGATAACATTATTAATGCATTAGCTAACAAATTAACAAAGAATTATATATTTTAAAGGCATTTATTAATTATTGTTAATGTTAGCAAAAAATAGAATTGTTCATTGTTACTAATTTTAAGAAATACAACTTTTAAAAATGTATTAGTGAATGTTGAAATTAACATCTATAAGAATAACAACTGATGTAGAAGTATTGTTCATTGTAAGTTCATGTTAACTAATATAGTTAAACAATGTTAAGAAATGTAACCTTATTGTTAAGGGTTTTAACTGTTTAAAACCAAGATTTAAAACTTAAGCCATGTCCCAAATTTTGGTAACAATTTTTTTTTACTTACCCATGGACCCTGTTCATGGAAATAGCCTTTATATGTTTTGGGTTTGATATATGGCATTGATTGCATTTAATGTGATCTTTCAAACTTAGCACACAACCATAGGGGCAATATGCATATATTATTAGATTTAACAATGATGCAAACATGACTAACACGTTAGACAAATATATTGCTGACAGGCATTGTGTCGGCCATATGCTGTCTAAATTTCTCTCCACCCATCACCACAGGGCGAGATGAAACAAGCCGCTAAACTCTGGGCTCATTGCAGCATGATGCATGTTCAGCAAGCTAATCTGCAGCATTTCGTTTCATTTCTCTGTTTCCCATTTCCCCCCTTTTTTTTCTCTGTCCTTTTTTCTCTTTCTCTGTTCTCTCTCTGTTCTCTTACCCTAACCAGTAATTATCGCGTCTGTGATGGCTATTATAATTCTGATTTGCCTGGGTAAGATTCACAGCACACCGTAACTTATGTCGCTCATAAAACATTACTGCCATATTAAATAGTGTAAAAGGCAGAGTACTGGCACATTTGGCCTGAGAGAACCATCTTTAGTCCCTTTACAATCCGAGATAGGGCAATGCAGCATCCGTAAATTAAATACACTTGGGTGTCTGTGAAGAAAAAAAAGAAAGAACGTTTACAGTGGCGGTAAAGTTTTATGAAAAGTCTTGTCATGTAATCATCAAGTGTGTTAAAGACAACATGAAATCAAAAACTGATAGAACACTATATATATTATTATTATTATTATGGAAGTTAAATACATTGTGATGCAGTTTCATGTTGTCTTTCAGAATTTATAACCTGGGCAGGGACATTTATTCAAATAATTTTGTTTTGTACACAGCTGAGGACATAATCTAACACTTTTTTTCTTTTGTCCAGCCTCATTTGCATTTTAACTTCAGAATTCTTACATTTGGACTTTTATGATAATCCAACTGATTTGCCTGATCTAATGTTGTCTCTCTCCTCTGCTGGCCATGCTCTCTAGCTATGAAGATAATAAACCATTTATCAAGTAAGAGCGTTAGCTAGACATCTATGCCACAGCTTCATGGTTGCTCCCCTTGTCATTTTCTTGTCTGTTTGCTGGGCTCTTCCAGAAGCGCCGTCTCTCTCTGTGCTTCTCATGCGCGCTTATCTGTTTGTCTGTCTTTCTGTGGCTTAACTTTCTTCATTTTTATTCCGCCTGGACCGTCTTAAATTGCTGTACATCTTAATTTGATACCCTCATATCCTCAAAATCTTAAAGGGATACTCCACTTTTTTTGGAAATAGGCTCATTTTACAACTCCCCCAGAGTTAAACTGTTCAGTTTTACCGTTTTTGAATCCATTCAGCCGATCTCCGGTTCTGGCGGTACCACTTTTAGCATAGCTTAGCATAGATCATTGGAGTGGACAAGACCATTAGCATTTCTAAAAAAAAAAATGACCAAAGAGTTTCGATATTTTTCCTATTTAAAACTTGACTCTTCTGTAGTTACATCGTGGACTAAGACCGACGGAAAATGTAAAGTTGCGATTTTCTAGGCTGATATGGCTTGGAACTATACTCTCATTCCTGCGTAATAATCAAGAAACTTCACTGCCGTACCATGAGTGCAGCAGGCGTAATGATATGACGCAGCGCCTGAAAATAGGCCACCTTCCTTCAACACAACGGAACTATTTTCAGGCGCTGCGTCATATCATTACGCCTGCTGCACTCATGGTACGGCAGTGAAGTTTCTTGATTATTACGCAGGAATGAGAGTATAGTTCCTAGCCATATCAGCCTAGAAAATCGCAACTTTACATTTTCCGTCGGTCTTAGTGCACGATGTAACTACAGAAGAGTCAAGTTTTAAATAGGAAAAATATCGAAACTCTTTGGTCATTTTTTTTTGAGAAATGCTATCTTGTCCACTTCAGTGATGTATGCTAAGCTATGCTAAAAGTGGTACCGCCAGAACCGGAGATCGGCTGAATGGATTCAAAAACGGTAAAACTCAACAGTTTAACTCTGGGGGAGTTGTAAAATGAGCCTATTTCCAAAAAAAGTGGAGTATCCCTTTAATTCCCATAAGAGTTTTTACTCTCCTATTACTCACCCTTCATGTTATCCCCTCATCATACCCTCCAACTCTTAGACCTCCTCATACCGACTCATACACTTCATATTGCCAACCTGATATATTCCTATTCTTATAACCCTCATATGCCAAACCACTCATACCACTCATTATGACTATTATCCATCCATTCGTCCATCCATCCATCTATCTTCCAAATTGTATTTAATGACCAGTATTGCATATTTAACTGCTGACTTTACATATATTTTACATTTAGATTACATTTACTGTCATAGCACTCACTTAAAGTTTATCTTTAATAACACTAATCATTTAATAACACTGTTAAATTAAATATTTAGCTTATGGCAAAATGTATATGCATCATCTATATGTCTACTAAGGCATTATAATATTGTTTTGTAAAAATTAGCTTTTGCATTTAAAACTTTTAAAAAATAGATTATATTGAATAGTATTATTTTATAAATTCTTTAGTGTGTTCTTTCTTTCTTTCTTTCTTTCTTTCTTTCTTTCTTTCTAGACACAATAGTATTTTAGGTTACATATTATTTTAAGGTGTCATTGTTATAGTGCAATTATATATTTATATAGTAATATTAACTACATGTACTTACTATGGGGTTAGGGTAGGATTAGAATTTGGTTGAGGGTTAGTTTTTATGTAATTATGCATAATTGACTTTTATTTACTGTTACTGCTATGGTAAGTACATGTAACATATGTAACAAGGACACTGTAAAATAAAGTGTTACCGTATTTTATTATTTATCATTTATCGGTTGCCCGCCATACCATGAGAATAACTATTGGCTTATCCGTATTGGACACAATTTTATAATCAAAGCATCTCTAGCTCTATCCGTTACGCTCCTCTTTTATAGATCTCAATGCGCTTATACCGACGTACCCTCAAAAAAATCATTATACCCCAAAGCCCTCCTATTCCTCATCCCTTCAAATCTTCATATTTTGGTTTCTCGTTTCATCTCTCATTTCTCCTCTGATGAAAGCAAGTTCTATCTCTTTGGTTCCTTAGCCAGCCGAGACCTGTTGTCAGCGCCTCCTCCACTAAAATGGACCAATCAGAGATGATTACTGCTCTTTCTCTTCCCCCTCCGTCTGAATGCAGCCCAGTATCATGCGTCTTTACCCAGTAGTGTGGCATGCAAAAAAAATCTCCACACTCCACTGCCTCAATACTGATTAAACCTTCTTTATGATAATCCCCTTTTCATATGGGATTGATTAACCTCTCAATGATATGTTCCACTGCATTTCCCATCTACTTGTGCCTAAGATGTCAGTCCAAATGATTTTCAGGACCCGTGTTTGATTTGTATTCTTTTGCTAATATTGTAGATGCAATGCTGTAATGATGTTTGTTCTCTGCTGGATGGAAATGTCCCTCTCTCACGCCTCATTGTTTCTCTTTTATTTGCTCTCTAAGGTCGTGGGTCATGGGCGGCTTTGCTCTGCTGTGTCTCTTGGGCCTGACCTGGTCATTTGGTTTGTTCTTCATCAGCGAGTCATCCGTTGTGTTAGCGTACCTCTTCACCATCTTCAACACTTTCCAGGGCATGTTTATCTTCACCTTCCACTGCCTGCTTCAGAAGAAAGTAAGTGCTCGCTGATACATGTTGTTCTACCAGAGCCGTGGCAGCGGTTGGTTTTAACGAGAAGTGCATGTTGAAAGTTCACTTGGAAAAAAAGAAACGTTCCTTTAAACTGCAGGTTCGGAGAGAGTACAGCAAATGCCTCCGACACACGTACTGCTGTAGCGGGATCACGACAGAGAGCTCGCACAGCTCCACAAAGACCTCAACAACGCGGACAAGCGCTCGCTATTCCTCTGGTACTCAGGTACAAACACTACTGACCCAATTTCCATTGTTTTCAACGGCTTTTAATGTGACGCTTAGTTATAAGACACATTTCCTATTGGAATGAATTGAAACTCTCTGAGTGCTTCCATCTGCTCCAGTACTGCAGCACAGATCTTTTAAGTATTTTTTTTTTTTTTTTTTTTTTTTTGCAGACATATTTTAGAGATTTTATATCAAAGTCTTTATGATGGATTGTATCATATAGTGAATCATACCGATAGTTGTGTATAATATTTGTGTACAATGTTTAGATAGGGTTCTGGTATACAATAATTTTTACTTTCTAAGCTGTATTATGATGTGCCAGCATCTTATGTAACATTTATGTTTAAAATATCCCCTTTTTAGTGGGATGAATAAAAAATAAAAAGAAACTATATACTTTTTGGAAATATATGCTGGTCTACATTTTTAAATAATCTAAAATCTTTAACTTTTCACATTGTAACAAAATACTGTGTCCACAAAGTCCCAATCAACAAAAAAACGTTTAATGTCAAACATAAAAATTCAATAACAGACAGATAGACAGACAGATAGACAGACAGACAGACAGACAGACAGACAGATAGATAGATAGATAGATAGATAGATAGATAGATGGATGGATGGATGGATGGATGGATGGATGGATGGATGGATGGATGGATGGATGGATGGATGGATGGATGGATGGATGGATGGATGGATGGATGGATGGATGGATGGATGGATGGATGGATGGATGGATGGATGGATGGATGGATAGATGGATGCCACTTAACTTGATATTTTGTTATACTGTAAATGCATGAATATCATTGGAACAGATAAGTACGACTGAAGTGTCCAAAAGTATTCACATACTCACTACATATGGGTCACTACATATGAGGGAAAAAAAGTCGATGTAACATGCACTTTTCCCTCCCAAAGATAGTGATCAATGTTTCACGGCTGTTTGTTCATCCAACAGAGTCGAATCAGAAGAATGTGGAATGACACAGTAAGAAAACAGTCTGAATCCTCTTTCATCTCAGGAGACATCAACAGCACATCAACCCTCAACCAAGGTCAGTCATACACCCAAACTCATTTCATCTCTGTTTCATGGAAACTTAACTAACAGACTGAGACTAAATGAATCAGTCATTCATGTTAATTAAATTTCTTTGACCATATTTAATAATATTCTATTTAATTTTACATCCAATTTAATCAAATTTCTTAACATCCAATAATTTTGGAAGCTCTGCACTAATGAACTCACCATTTTCAATTCGAATAAAATATCAAATGCTTTTAGTGAATTGTTATTTAATATATTTGATCTCTTTACAATCCTAACATTTTATTTTAAATATGATTGATATTTACGTAAAACAAGATGTTCATTTAATTGATAAGCTTGAGAAGAGCATGATCAACACATGCTCGAGTATCTATTTTAAACCACTCATATGTGATTTTAGTTAAAGTCAACATGAAACAGCGTCCGCAACCCTTTTACTAATGTGATGTGACATATTTGTCCGATAGCGAATTAATTAGATGGTGAAAATGGGTCTCTGTATGACAGGTGGTGGGAAGGAAGGGGGGGGGGGGGAAATAAGAGGGATTGGTGTCATCAGCTAAAAAGGAAAGTCGTTTCAGAAGCAAAGCAAGTTATTACATTTTGATGAAAGCTTATGATGCCAAACATTTTCTTTTTTCTTTTACATGGACCAATGAATCGTTTACAAAAACATCAGGAACTGATGTATTGAGAATGTAAATAGGGTCAACTTTGATTTCATGTTGACTTTAATGGAAAATGAAACGACTAATGTTCATTTAAAGACACAGAAAGTCATTTTTGGGCCTGTTTTACACAGCTACAGTAGTGAGTCAGTAGAAAATGTGCCCTCGGTCAGCTATTTCAAGGATTAAAAAAAAAAAAAAAAAAAAAAAAACTGTCATTTATTATTTAGCCAGGGCTGAAATGCATGTGATGAGAAGATGATGTTCAACTCTAGCTGACCTGCGGTAAGGTTGTATTATTCAGAGCCGTTTGCTTTGGCTTGCTCTAAAACACTCCGCATGCTTTTAATGCACGCGTTCAAGCACAAAACACAAAGGTGGAGAAAAAACAGCTATTTGTCTTTCTGTGCTTCAGTGTCTCTCTTCAGAAACGAACACAACAATGACCGTTTTTATTTGCAATATTCATATCACAAAAAAAATGAATATGGACAAAAATATATATATTTTGAATAATGTTTATCATAGAATATTTTAGCAGAGATTTTGAATTAGTAAGAAGTTCTGCCCAGTATAGTAGTTACATTTCGAATACAATTTTACTTCTTTTTTTTACCACTGACAAATATTCATCCATCCGTTTCCGGACCTGCTTGATCTACTGTATGTAGGATGATGAAGCCTATCATTGACAAATGTTGTTAACATTTACAATTGGTGATGTCCAAACACTTTACAATAAGGTTCATTAGTTAACATTAGTTAACTACCTTAACATGAACTAAGAATGAACAATACTTGTACAGCATTTATTAATCTTAGTTAATATTAATTTCAACATTTACTAATACATTATTCAAATCACAAGGTCTTATTTGTTAACATTAGTTAATATACTGTGAACTAATATGAACAAACAATGAACAGCTGTATTTTTATGAACTAACATTAACACAGATTAACTAATATAGTAACAAATGTATTGCTCATTGTTAGTACATATTAGTTAATGCATTAACTAATGTTAACTAATGAACCTTTTTTGTAAAATGTTACCATTTGATTTTATATTAGTAATTAGTTACAATGAAATTACATAAATAAGCAGCTATGCTAATTTAAATAAAATAAAATAAAATAAAATAAAATAAAATAAACATGCTTCCAGATCAAACACATCCATTTATTTCATCAATACCTTTATCTTTAGGACAAATTAAATAGACGTCTTAGAGGTCATAATCTTATTTGTCCTCTTCTGTTTTTGTCGCTTTAGGAATGACGGGCAATTATCTTCTTACTAACCCTCTTCTGAGACCACAAGGCACTAATAACCCCTACAACACCTTACTGGCTGAAACTATCGTATGTAACACACCAACGGTGCCAGTCTTTCACTCTCCAGGTGTGATTACTAATACACTGCTCTTTTTTTGGTTACGCTTCCTTTTACAGTCCTGTTACCCATGTACTTACTATGTACTTATTATAGTATAATTACTGGGTAATAACTAGGTACTAACCCTGAACCTACCCCTAGCCCCTGTACTTACCTTATATTAGCCAGTACTTTCTAGGTAAGTACACTGTAAGTACACGTAAGTACTGTACTGTAAAAAGAAGTGTTACCCTTTTTTTTTGCCCTTCTGTTCATGTGGTACTATGTAGCACTATGAGTATTATCAGAGTACTAGGTAGTATCAGACCCTCTGTGATGAGAAAACATTCCAATATATCAGATCGTTTAACATTTACATATAAAAACAGAAAATGTACCTTCTTGCAGACAGTTCCTCTTCTACAGGAATTGATCCATTGCTCAGAGATTAAAACTGTAGTTCTCAGTTTGTGTTTTACAGCACAGAGTAAAGCCATTTTTCCCTCACTATGAGACAATTGTGATACACACAAGATTATTTAATTTAATGTATTTAATATTTATATTTAAGCAAGCAAATGTACAGCAATTCAACTTTATTTTTTTATTTTTTCGAGTGACATGACACTGTTAACTGTTTGTGTCTTGTTTTCTCTTTCCCTTTCCTGCACACACTCAGTGACCTACAGAGAGACAAGTATGCAATCCGTTTTAAATTTGCCCATCAAATGTAATTGTTTTACCATTATTTTATCAGCACAACTCTTGCACACTCAGTGGCCATTAACAGATCATCCGCATATTGTCAGCACATGGTTTAGAAATCATTAAAATGAGGAAATGTTGCTCTCAATGAAACAATACTTTCATCACCTCTGCATTTACAACTTTGGGATGCTGGCACGATGCATGTACATTGCACACACAATTAATATTTTTCAAAGTCTAAATGTACACACATCATTCTGAATGGAGATTTTACTGAAAGCAGTCGCCTTCTCTCTTTGTTAAATACGGTCTCGTTGGACATTAGGTTGGATTTATTCAAAAAATTTCTTTTGAGTTTGGCTACAGATGTTGAGGCCAGTCTGTATAATGTGCAGTTAACGACTTTCTCTGGGTCAGAAGCAGCGAACACAGATTTGAATGTTCTGGTGTGATTTTGTCAAAGGTTTAATAGACACAGGAGAATCGCTGTCATTTGGGAATAAGATGGCATGGATGTTTGAATCGAGATTGCGATCATTTAACAATTAATCGTGCAGCTCTAATGCAAATTCATTTTTTTTTTAATTTACTTAATTTGTTAGCTAGAGTGTCCAAATAGTGTCCTTTTTGGGGCCACTGTATATTCTCTGTTACCCTCCACATCTCTCTGCTGTTTACGAGTTTGGTGAAGAATTCTGTCAGAGAAAAACCCTCATGTTACTTTAGCCCTTCTGTCTCAATATCCAGCAGAAATCTCTTTTAAACTCCCTTTCCTCAAATTACTGTCCCTCTTCTGTTCCCATCTGCCATCCGCTTCCTTTGTCTTGTCATTTCTGTGGAGAGGTTCTGAGAATGGCTGTGTCCGAACCGCCCACCGGTGGGCTCTCATAAGATTCAGTTAAAGATTATCGTAGCTCATGCAGACGGCCACCCATTTACCAGCGCGCAAATGAGCTCAAATTACCACATAAACTCCAGTCCAGCAAACAAACCCAACTGTGACATTTAACAGAGGGAAAAGGCCTTAATTGTGATGTTAATTTAATTTGCTAAATCCTTCGCTTGCGCTAACGTTGTAATTTTATTTGATTTTTTTCCTTTTTTCTGTTAGTGATATCTCATCATGTTTTACAATAAATCATTTTCCTTTTTGTTTTGTGTTCTTTTTGTTCATCAGCAGCGCTCAGGTCTGCTGGCCTGAACAGACAGACTTGATGTGAGTTGTTCAGAGTGAGTTTTCTCTCTCCTGTCTGTTGGATGCTTTCACTTTCATTCACTCTCTGTAGTGTGAAAAATGGCTGTTTGTGTTTTGGTTTTGTTTTTTTGGGGGCTTTTTTTTCCGTTACTTTCAAACTCTTCACCCCACCGCCTTAACCGTTTCAAATACAAGCTGATGTTGATGAATTCTGTGACTGTCATCGCTCTTTCATCTGTGAATACACATCTGTCATTCGTGTCTGTGATGTTTGAAGCCTACTGACTGATTTTAATGTTGTTTAGGATGTAGTTAAAACAAAAATGTTTTGAAATTGGTCATTGTAAATTTTTACAAATTGTTTGATTGAGGAAAAATTCAGAACCTCAAATTGGGAGGAATTCACAAAGAATGAAGTTGTGCCTGTGCCTGTCCATTCAGTACAGAAATTATGCAAATCAGGTATGGCGGGTCAGGCAAACCTAGATGAAGTGGATCTGGCATACTTTGCTGGGGCTGTAGAACTGCTGCTCCACAACGTTTATCCAAGCAGAACTAAACGCATTTAGCAGCTAGTTAAACTGGATTCCGAGTCATTCGCATAGATGTGCAACACTTATTCTGTATTTTTGTCTTGTTTTCCAGTACAAATAAGTAAACATTCTCAAATCAAGATACATTTACTTGAGAGGCAAAATGACAAGATATTTAGACTTGTTTTCTGAAAATGTATCAAAATTAAGTGAGTTTATGCTTAAAACAAGAAAAAAAAAATCTACTAACATGGTCGGAAAAATAAAGTTAATTCAAAGGGAAAACAAGATTATTTTTCTGACCCCATTGGCAGATTTTAAGCAAAAACTCATCATGGCCATGAATTAAGAATTTGTTCCCACAAATTAAGAATTTGTTCTCTCACTTTAGTAAATCTTGGCCACAAATTTGAATTAATTTGTTCCCTCATTTTGATTTAACTAAAACTAGGGAATGAATCATTACAATGTGACCACGATTTATTAAATTGAGGAAACAAATTATTATATTGTGCGCACAATTTAATTAAAATGAGGGAAGGAATAAGTCAAACGTGCTGAAACTGCTGATGTATTTGCAAGTCGTGGTAACGAATTGTTAAATTGTGGCCGATATAATATATATATATATATATATATATATATATATATATATATTATTTTTTTTGCATATCATATAAAGGGCTCTGTAATTTTTGGGATTTTTTTCTGAAAACAAGAATATCTCAAGTTATTTTGCTTCTCAAGTAAATGAATCTTGATTTAGAAATGTTTAGATATTTGTACTAGAAAACAAGTCAAGAATACTGAACAAGAAAATCACTTTCTGCAGGGAACTATTTAGTGAGTTCTACAGTCTCCTTACAGTTCTAAAGGCTTTCAATCTTTGTTCCCAGATTTTTAGCATTTCTGCATTTGACTCAAATGCAGGTCCTAAACAGCTTTAAACTTTTAGATTTTGTTTGTTTCTGATTATTGCGAGATCTAATGTTTGTCTTCCTCTTGTGTTGCTGCAGGACACTCGGTGACCAGCGGCAGAGATACGAACACGTTCGGTACTCTACCACTCAACGGCAACTTTAATAACAGCTACTCTCTTCATAACTACAGCGATGGCGTGCAGGTGGTGGATTGCGGGCTCAGTCTCAATGACACGGCCTTCGAGAAGATGATCATCTCAGAGCTTGTTCACAACAACCTCAGGGCTGCCGAGTCCCATATCGGCACCAAAAAGGGGGCGGGGATCATCAGAGAACCTGTGTTTGCCGAGACATCGTCCCTGGTGCAGGTGGGTGGGGACAGCGAGATGGGCGGTCTGGGACTGCACCACACGCATCCCCGCACGCTCGGTGCCCCTCTTATCCCCCAGCGAACTCACTCGCTCCTGTACCACACGCAGGAGAGAGCGAGGGCCGACATGGAAGCTTCTCAACCCCACAGCTACATCGACCAGCTCCCTCCTCCGGCCGAAACCGCCTTGCCCTCCCCCAACAGAGACTCGGTGTACACCAGCATGCCAAACCTTAGAGACTCGCCGTTCTCAGAGAGCAGCCTAGACATTGGCCAGGACCTCTCGCCATCCAAACACAGTCCGAACGAAGACGTTTACTATAAAAGCATGCCCAACCTGGGGTCAGGCCAACAGCTGCACGCGTATTATCAGATGAGCAGAGACAGTACCGAGGGCCTCATCATCCCCGTCTCTAAAGACGCTTGTGTCCCCGAGGGGGACGTACGAGAGGGACAAATGCAGCTGGTCACAAGCCTTTAAAACAAACTGTAAGCACCGCCCACCATGTACACAGCCCCGCCCATCCACCGATGGCAGAGTGGTCTTCCTTTTTTTAGCCTCCCACATAACTGCACACATAATGGAGAAGTACCGCTGCTCTCCAACGAGTTACAGGCCGGCCCAGACGGAATCTGCAGACGACTTATCACATTTTCTGTGCTGATTCGTGGCAGAAATTTGCAGCGAGATGCACACAAAGCCTATGCCTTGTTTTCAGTAAAAAATTATCGAAATATCTTTAAAACAAGATCAATTTACTTGAGTAGCAAACATTTGTAATTGGGATTCATTGAGAATTTTGTTTTGAAATAATATTTATTGAATATTTGTTATTGTTTTCAATAGTGCTTAAAAGAAGAAAGACAAATCTTAATTTAAGACATTCTTTCAAATATGTTTTTACTGAAAACAAGACAAAAAAAAAACATTAATAGGGAAAATAATTTTTTGCAATTATTAATTGTTACCCTATTATTTGTAGCTGAATGTAATCAAATTAGCCACAATTATTTAATAAACACACATACAAGGGTCACGTGATGTGTACAGTAGAACTTTGTGAATGAGGGTTTTATGCGAAAATCTGCGGTGTTCTTGGGTTGCAGATTCCATGTGGGCCTGGTAATAAGAATACAGTTTCACATAAAAAATAAAATGAAGCCAAAAAAAAAAAAAAGTCTTTCTCGTTCCAGTGCATACGTTTCTCAAAGGATGTACATATATGTTCACATATTTCTCTTTCGAATGCAGTTTTGATTTTTCTTTATTATTATATACAAAAATGGAATTTCCAGGACCTTAAGACATGCAGAGATTGTCCTGACTGAACTAAAGGAGTTCTAATCGCCCTTTACAATCATCAACAAAATCCCATATGACCACTAGAAAACAAACCCTAGGCCTTATATTTTCTCAATCATACACGGAACTGTCAAGGGTAATGCTATAAAATAGAACAATATATTTTGTTGTATTGATTGTGTAAAATAAATTGCTATAAAATAAATAATAACAACCCTAAGTATAAAGCAAATGAAGAGATTTTGAAAATGAGATGACTATGTAAAAATTTCAGAAGGTTGTTTATGATGATGCAATTGGTGGATGACCTCATGTACGCTGCAAAAGACTTTGAGATCCCTCTGTCCTGTTCATGAAAATGGGTTTACCACTTTGGATCAATTAGATTCTAATGTTCTCGTGCCTTGCACAAATTTATTTTGTACAAATCTGTGCAAAGCATGAAAAATGTAGTGACTAAAGGTCGCAGCTGAGCTTGGAGTAGAACCTTCTTCTTTAAGGACTATTACTGCAGCTGGGGTTGGATATTTATTTATTAAATTATTCTTTAAAAATGATACTTTTGTGAATATTTTAAAGCACTGGTCGGCATAGTTCATCTTCATAAGCATAATTAAGAAACCCATCTCTGATAAACATGTTAAAGAGCCCATCTCTACAAAGGATGTAAAGTTCGACACTTGTTTAACAATAAATAAATGTGAATTTTTGTCTAACTGAATGTTTAATGCCTTTTTTTTATTTACACACCAGTGATTAAAAATTTGAGTGTGTATTTACTTGTTTGTGTAAATATATGGAAACAGAAATACTTTCACTCCATTTTTAAACTGAGATAGTATTTCATTGCTCTTTTATCTCAGTGTTTTGGCATGTTTATGCTATATAAGCTGGTGATGCACATCAAAGTGAAAAGCACTGTAAGCTGATATACATAAACTGCAATATGAGCCCTCATAAACAGCCAGAGAACAGTTTGCTGCATTATACCTAGAGGGTAGTCCACAGGGGAACGACAGGTTCATTTACTGGTGAAAACTAGTTTAAAAACTTTTGAACTTGTCCCTCTGAAGTCCTGTTTCAAACTATTACTCTTCAGAAAGATTATTTCAAACTGCTCCTTGTAGCCTACTGCACCTGCTGACGTAACCTCTAAATTTAAATGACTACATTTTGTGTGATAATGTTACATTTTGGGAGTAACACAGATCAAATAGAGGTGGTAAAATCATGACTGGCGGCTGGTTCCTTCATCACAGCTAAAACAAATCTGCATTGCACTATGGGAAACAATGTTGCACACTGTACTCTGTTGTATATTGCTTGTTTTGGCAAATGTTGTAGATCAAATTTAGGCAGAATTAATGTAGGGAGATTAAAAGTAAAGTAAACATGTCTAGATGGTAGGGGTGTAACAGTGCACAAACGGACATCATCACAAGTGGTTATAAGAATTGAGCAATGCCAACCAGACCCTCAGCTATAGTTCCAAGTGCACAACCTACTTCCGGGGAGCAAGTGATTTTAGAATCCCATCCTAAAGACCGGGAGAGGCCTCAGGAGGACCCCATCCTGCTTGCTCTACCTAGGAAACATAGCAATATTATTGATCAACAATAAGGAGGGGCAGCTTCGCACACTGCCAACCGGACCCTCAGCTATAGTTCCAAGTGCACAACCTACTCCTAGGGAGCATGTGATTTTAGCATCCCATCCCAAAGGCCGAGAGAGGCCTCAGGAGGACCCCATCCTGCTTGCTCTACCTAGGAAACATAGCAATATGCTTCTGGTAGACCTTTCGTGAGAGCATCAGATTGGAGTGTTATAGCTACCCCTTGCTCTCCAATGCCGATACCAAGAATCTTCACCGCCAAACACTTTAGGGATGTCCTAAAGAAATAGTCGACATACAGTCATCTGACTATTAACTCCAGCATGAAAAGGAGTGGCCACTGAGAAAACAGAGCACTTTAACGGTCTCATTCTATTCTCTACCAAGTAGCTCTTATCGGCTGGTGGTCGCCCATTCTTACATTTCCAGCCAATGACAGAGAGTGGGTCGCTAGCTGTGACAAAGTCCACTTTTAAACTCTGTCCCATACCCTCAAGAACCATTAAGTAAACCTCTGGTCCAAGTGGAAAACCTCCTCTGGGGGAGCAAGTGATCTTAGCATCCCGTCCTAAAGACTGGAGAGGCCTCAGAAGAGAACCCTTTCCTCTTCACTGTTTGCTCTATCTAGGAAACATGGCAATGTTCTCAGTCCCATGTCATCAAAGGCGACAGCAGAGGAAGTGGGATGCTAGAGTGGTATTGCCCAATCTTCCTGTATTCTCTAGCCTATTGACGTGATCTCAAAGGCAGCATATAGCTAACACTTCTGCACTCCTAGTGCCGGAGGGGGAAGGGTGACCAATTATGGTGTGGGACGCAAGATGCATTATTTGCCCATAATCCACATTTATCACAACCTAATTGTTATAGAGGGAGCATATTGCTACCACCTCTGATCTCCCGGCACCCAGAAATGACACAGAGAGAGGCGTGGATGACGGAATTTCCCTTTCTTTTCTCCTTCTGCCCATATAAAACACTAAGGATACTGAAACTGCCTCTATACCCAATTCAATTCAGGGCACCAGATGAAAGAGTGGGACGCAAAAGCATGAATGGGCAATCTCTTCACCTGGGTCCGCTATTTATGTGCCATTAGGGAGGCGCATCAATAACAACCCCATGCTTCTAGTACTGGATAGGCGAGAAATGATATAGTGAAATGTGACTGACACATTCACTGCATCAACCCTATTGCACTAGGAAGGACAGCAGGTGAAAGAGGGGGACGTGACAGTGTTAGAGCCCAGCTCTAAACCTGCCACACTACACCAGGGACAACGTCCATAGAATCTCCATAACTCAAGCTTCTGGAGAAAATTTAAAGGGGTCATATAATGTCATTTTTGTACAAGTTAATATGAATCGTTAGGGTCTAAATGAAAAATTTGTAATATACTTTTATTAAAAATTCTCATTAGTATTGTAAGAAAACACTAATTTTACCTGGTCAAAAACAGCTCTGTTTTCAGCATGCCGTTTCAGTGCATTTGCCTTTAAATGATAATGAGCTTATCTCACTCCGCCCTCTGTTCTGTGGGGCGTTTTGCACAACGCACGTGGAGTGTTGCCTTGACAACAGTTGAGGGTATATTTTGGAGAAAGAATGGCAATG
Source organism: Rhinichthys klamathensis goyatoka (assembly GCF_029890125.1). Lineage (NCBI taxonomy): Eukaryota > Metazoa > Chordata > Actinopteri > Cypriniformes > Leuciscidae > Rhinichthys > Rhinichthys klamathensis. The sequence goes on along the minus strand of NW_026607283.1, from coordinate 142,056 downwards.
CGAGTTTCTGAGGACACATCTGTGCAACCGTATCAGTTTGAACCGCAGTCGGACCCGGAACCCGGCCGCAAAGAAGTTCGACAATTAAGGCTCGAACAGGACGTTTCTGAATGGTTGGTTAACGTGTAATGTCACTTTGATCTATCTTTGTATGTACTGGCAGGGTAGGGTAGTGAGATACGAACACTCTGGGCCCTATTTTAACGATCTGAAACGCAAGTATCAAGCGCGAAGCGCAAGTAACTTTGTGGGCGGGTCTTGGGCGCTGTTGCTATTTTACCGACGGGATAAATGACTCTTGCGCCCGACGCAAGTTTAAAAGGGGTTGGTCTGAAATAGCTTCATTATTCATAGGTGTGGTTTGGGCGTAACGGGAAATAAACCAATAAGAGCGTCATCCAACATACCCTTTAAGAGCAGGTGCGCATGTTGCATGGCGGATTGCTTTATAACAGCGGATTTACCAGGCGCGCGCCAGGAGCGGTTCACAGACGAGGAGACCGACGTTCTTGTCAGGGCAGTGAAAGACAGAGAAGTGATGTTGTATGGGGATGGGAGATTTTTTTTTTTAGTGGTTCTTGACGGACAAACTAATTTGTCAGATGTCCTTATATACATATGTGTCTTGCCACTATTGGGCAGGTCTGATCCGTCATTACTACAATTAGCCTGAAAAATGTGGGTAAATGTGTAAGCTAGATTTAGACCTACATTTTTTTACATCTTCATGGACACTAGGGGTGTAACAGTACATCGATATGGATCGATGTATCGATCAAACGTCTAACGATACGATGCATCGATACCACACATAAAATATCGATGTACGGTACCTTTATTTTGACACACTCCACATCCTCGCGTAACTTTTCTCCGCTGAAATAGACGCCTGACAAGATTGACTGAACCCTTTGTCACAGAAGCCGGTATTTTCCACTATCATCGCGAGTTCATGTTTTACAGCAGAAACAACAAGCCCCGAAAAGTCTGTTTTAGCAAATCAGTGCGCAGTATTCAGGTCAGGTGACAAGGCTGCTTGTCACTTTGAAAATACGCGCTAGCTGAGAGGAGTTTCGTCAAGCTGACTAAAAGTGATCGAGGATGGATTTCAGCGAACTTGATGAACCCGTGATATTCGGGGCGTAAAAGTAAAATAAAAGCTGAAACTTTGTCACGGAATCTTGCTAAAACAGCACGTTTAGTGGTGAGTGAACAGCTCTCTGTATTTTGTGTACGTTAATCACAACAACAAAGTTTGACAGGCGTCTAGCTATATCAGCTGAGGAGATTAGCGTTACAAAGATTAACCAAGTGTTTTATTATGTATCATAGCAAATACTTGGCTTTGTTTAACTCTGAAACATGAAATGTGGAGTTATCTGCTTTTGCCACACAATTGCCACACATATATACAATATATATATATATATATATATATATATATATACAATATATATATATATATATATATATATATATATATATATATATATATATATACATCCTTTCAATGAACTTTAATATAACAGAAGAGTTCATTTGCAAAATCAGATAACTGCGTTCTTGTTCATTTTCATATAGGCTATCATGTTTTTTTTTTAACTTGTAAATGTCCCAATTGGGAGAGGGCGTGCAATTTTCAAAGAGTTTAATTAAACATTCATGTTATATATATTTGGATGTATTGTGAGTTAATAAACGTAACCGGTTGTGTACACTTAACACATAATATCTAAGTATCGATTAATCGATCGATATAGCCCTGAATCCAATCGAATCGTAATCGAATCGTAGAATTTTTTGAGGTATCGGCAAATATCGTATCGCTGGCTGAGAGAATCGATATCGTATCGTATCGTGATTAACTGTCCGATTTACACCCCTAATGGACACCACAATGATTAATATTTGTCCTTGTTATAATGTATGATTTGCAAAAATAAAAACTGCTGCATCTGTGTTGATGAAAGGATCAAAGTGTATGGGCGTTGTGCACCCGCTACATTATGGCCAAGCATGCGCGCTTAAAATAGCATTATAAACAACGCGCAACGCGCCACTGACTTTAGACTAAGTTTTTTCTGGTCAGTGGCAGAATTGTTTTCTGGATCTGCAAAATAGCACTAGGGAATGTTTGCGCCGAAATACGCCTCCTTTTTGCGCCGACCCGCCCAGGGAGCGCAAGTTCATTTCCTAGTTTACCGACGTGCATCTGTGGAGGGAAAAGCCCGTGGTAGTTGGTACCGATTCTTTTTTCAGGAGCAGCTTCTTAGCAAAACCAGCTTTACACTGACCCTCATTTATAAAGCACTCTGGTGAGAAATGATTCTCGCAAACATGGAAAGCATTGACGTTGCTCGTGGGGAATATTCCCTTCAAATTCAAAACTCAGCCACTGCGTCTTCAGTGGTTTGGATTTAGGAACATCAAAAAGACTGCTGTGTTCGTTATTACACCCAAGAACAGAACACCACAATCGCTTAGATGCCATTCTGCTCCAGCGTATCAACAATGACGGACTATGATGACAGCTCGCTCAGGGCGGGGATGTGTTGAAACGCTGCTGTCAATCAATAATCGTGGGAGGGGCGTCCGATTTAGTGATGTCACAAAATTGAACGGCTCAATTTGAGGCGGGGGAAAACATATAAGGAGATTAAAACAAAAACATTGGATGGATTTGTATCATTATAGGATGGATGTGTACAGGCACTGCCAACACACATTTCAGTACAATCAACTTGAAAAAGTGCATGTACCATTATATGACCCCTTTAAGGGAGTAACTGTAATAATCACTCTACCTCCTCTACAACAGACTAGCCTTACTGTTAAGGAGACATATGGATGCCCATAGTGTTCCAGGGCACAACAGACAAATGGGTGAGGTGCTCACAGTGAAATCCGCTATCCCATCTGTATCACGCTCCTCCCATTTAATAGAGGAGACACACTCATAGCTAAAAAAGTGAACATGCCGACATTACTAAAAGAGTGATAATAGACGAAGCACAATATTAGCCCTGAAAAAGGAGGGGCAATTTTTACCTCTCTTTTTAGAGGTATTTCTGAAAAAGTGGGGCAATATGCAGCCACTTACTTCACATAGTAACACTACGTTTTCTAAACGTAAGGAGACTAAACCAACTGCACTAGTCTGATTGTCAACCAAGAAGTGAACATAAATTATTTCTACTTATTCTGGGAATTTGTATGAAATTGATCAATGGAAGCTTAGCCCCTGCAACAGACATTGAATTTCTTAGTCAATATTTGGAGGGGCGAAATGTTATTAAATGCCCAATATTAACCTCCTACAGGGAGAGTGGGTTCTCATCCCTAGGAGATGTTTACTCTACTTAGTTTTTTTTTTTTTTTTTGGGTAGGGGGGCACAAAGATGGATCTAAGGGATCTCCTTTGGAGGTGGGGCATGGGCAGCATCACTCTCTTTCTGACCCCGTCTCAAGCTGGGGCCAGCAACAGGGTCAGAAGATGTAGGGACCGCGATGGGGAATGTACAGCTCAAATGCCGCTAACGTAACACTAGCCTCCTTTAACATCTGGATCACTCTCTCAAAAGCGGTGGCAAAAAATTCCAGTAGGCGACACCGGCCATCAAGAAGAAAAGCTCTTTCCTTCTTTTTGAGCCCCGTGAGGTTAAGCCTTAAATGCCTATCAATATCTACCATGGCGGCAATCAAGCGGCACACACTTCGGTAGCAAGATCTGTCGTGCGGCAGAGCTCCAGGACTGCGCCCTGATGTGCTCCGTCACCCAAATAGAGATCCTATAGAAGGTCGGATTGATAAGTCTTCAACACAGTCATGGTTTGCAGGTCTCCGCCAGACTGGCCCGCTGCCACATATGGACACCTTGTCCATGCGTATACGTGTCATTTGTTAAGGCCTGGATGGCAAGGTTTGAGCCTTCCACGAGGATGCTGCACCAGGTACGATATAGCTCGCAATGCATTCATACCCACATAGCCATGTTCAACAAGCCCATTAATATTAGAATAGCTGGTTGCTAGACAGGCATGGACACGCACTGAAAATGATTTATCCGTCAATCTCATAAACACATCATGGAGATTGTGGATGAAAGGAAAGCTCACTAGAGTTGGGCCCATATGTGATCCGCTCATCCAGTCTGCCTGGAGCAATCTCTTTCTTCACTAGCCAGTCTAACTTTAATTTGGCCATGGCACAGGTCATTTCGTCTACCAGCCCTTTACAGTGAGGGAGGGGACAGATTCACTCATGATATCTCTCATCTCCGAAAAAACATGCAATATGCTTCAAGTGATTATTCATACATGTAAATATGCACTACTTTAATTACAAGACAAGGAAATGTTGCTGTTGTGGATAATACAAAACTAATAATGCATAGGCCTACCTCTCACAGCAGAAACCATTCTCCCCTCTGCCATCTTTAAAGCTTATGGCTTGCCCAACTCGGGAACTAGGATATCAAAATTATCCCAGAGCTTCCCAGGGGTAAATGTCCAATTCATGTCCAATTTTTAACCAGAAAACTCATATTTATGATAATTCTAATTACACTTGAAGACAGCATTAAACGTAGACTCGCTTGCTGTCAGGATGATCCTTTGTGCGAAAATGGAAGTACTACATGGAAATAGGGGCAGCACGGTGGCTCAGTTGGTAGCAATGTTGTCTCACAGCAAGGAGGTCTCAGCCTCGAGTCCCGGCTGAGCAAGGCTTCGCATATACGGAAGTCTGCCTGCATATTCAATTGTCTCCCACAATCCAAAAAATTAAAAAAACATTCAGTTTAGGAGAATTGGAGATGCTAAACTGTGAGTATGTGTGTGAATCACAAGCCAAGAAATGGCTGGTGGAAACCCCTGGTGAGCAAAAGATACGGATACGACTGAAATGGTTAATGAGTGAATGAATGTTACGTAAGTTGTACAGTGAGGAAAAACAATGGATTGAACAACATAAGCCTCTGACAGTATAGGGCAAACTATGATGGTTTACTTTGAAGCGCTTAAAAATAAAACATATCATATTTAAGACAACTTAGATTGTGCACCTGAAGCAGCTCACTCCTTTGTTATTTTATTATTATTATTTTTTAGATGTGTTTACAACATCAAAGTAACACCAATAAATTAAATTGTCTTATCCTGGGGCGGGAAAACAGAGTTTGAAAATACAAAACTGCACCTGCAGTGGTTAAAATAACTCGTTTGGGTACAGGAAAAAAAAAAAAAAAAAAAATTAAATATGTTTTTAAATATTTTGTCTCCCCTAATCATTTTTGTTGTCATGTAGCAATAAAACAGTCAGAGACTTTTTGAGGTCACAACTTCATTCTTTAAGAACATGATAACGATTAGAGCTTTCTTTCGATCTTTTATGTTATTCTGGTTGTGAAATATCATCACGAAATCAACAGGGACACAACAACGCATCATTAATTAATCAGGCTTGCTGCACAACCTTGGATGCAGGTGTGCTTTCTGGATGAATATTGATTATGAATTGCCTTGCTGATGGCGAGAGAGTGTCAGGTGACTAAACGAACAGGTGATCGGGGCAAATCATTTCTCTGTTGTTATTTGGCCTTATTGAGATTCAGGGCGAGTGTTACATGTAGGGTTATAACAGTGCATCAGGGATTGCTCAATTCATGTGACTGGAGTTATGAATAACGTGCATTTGAATAATCTTTTTTATTTCACAATTATAGGAAGAAATTCAAAGACTGGAAAGTACTTAAGGGTGAATCGAACATTCACAGGGGTAACAAAGCTCAGATTTTTTTCCTTTCAAATATTTACTCAGCAAATAAATGATTTTTTAGTCTGTAAATTGATCGCAGTGTTGAGATAAAAGACAACTCTAAATTAGAACATCATCAAAGCAAAATATTCACGCTATTTTAGAACAAGAACAAGTCACCTTGTGTTTTCTTTACCTTGAATATCATCATTCTTTACCTGTCAAGAAAAGCAATTTAGCTGTGATGCTTCCAATAGAAAAGAAAATCACAGATGAGATTTGTCCCTCAATTGTTTTCCATACAGCACTGAAATTAAATGGACAGCAAATAGAGATTTTGAAATTTTTCACCTTCCTCATTCTCACTTTTTTTTTTACTTGTCTCACGTCCCACGTTTGACATCATTGATGCAGAATTGAGGAGGGCAAAATGTTCTGTGAATAATGATTTAAATTTAATTTATAAAGTCGTTTCTATAGGAATTTTACCTGTTGAATTTCAGAACCATGTCTCACTGTGCTCAAGTGTACCCAAGTGTGCAATCAATAGAAAGAGATTTCAATATGAACGCATGCCATACACTATGGTATTCTCTTACTGTATTATAACTACTGACTAATTTTGAGTCTGTTTTTTTACACTTAAAACAACTCACAAAGCAGTGAAATTGTACTGTGGGTATACAGTTTTCAGCCGTGTTAAACGACTCATCAGTGCGTTTACATACACCCTCATAATGCGATTATAATGGGATTATGGCAATATTGCGATTAAACTCATGTAAACGTAATACTTCGATCAAACTAATGCGATTAAGGTCATAATCGTAGTAATCATATTCACATTAAACTACGATTTTAATCGCAATAAGCAGGCATGTAAACACCTTAATTGCTTATTACCGCTCTGACCAAAGTGCGCATGTGCTCAGTTCTACACAGATGCAGTGTGTTGTTCACACAACTTCATGAACGAACTCCGTGACATTATTCTGAAGTTTTCTCTAAGTCTGCAAATCGCTAAACTCTGTCACCACAACTCACTGCGCAGTCTCTGATACGTATCTTCAACCAAGAACACAACAGCAGCGAAGGCAAACCCGGTGTGTGCCGAATTTTGACCCCTGCCAAAATATTACCCCCCTAGCATTGGTTTAGGATTAGTTGTGGGGGAGGGGTTAGGATTAGGGGTGGGGTTAGGATTAAGCAATCAGGCACTGACTTCAAAGAGGGGGCTAATAATTTGGCAGGGGGTCGAAATTCGGCCCAACACCGGCATTGCGATGTTCATCATGGCGCCGAATAATATCTAGTACATCCATAAAAATGTATTTTTAATTTGAGGTGAGTAGATTAACATGCATACTGTATGCCTATCTGACTGTGGTATAATCATAGCGAATAATCAGAAAAATGAAAATTGCATGTAAACTGGAGTGAAGAGTTCTACTCGTGTCATGTAAACATCTTACTGCGATTAAGACTCTGAGTATTAGAAGTAATCGCATTATTGGTGCACATGTAAACGATAATATACATGTCTATGATAATATATGCCAAGGGAGGCTAGCACTCCAACCACTGAAAGTGAAATACTCGGTATTGATTGGTTTCTTTGTTTTACCTTCTCTATCCTTTCAGACTTGCCAAGTTTTCCAAACGATTGTACTTGTTGCCAGATTTGGCAGCGGTGGTTCCGACTTCAGTAAAATTTTATGGTGTTACAGTAGTGAAATTACAAACAAGAAATACACATTCTGAGACATGAAATTAAATGAATAACTAGGAATTGTATTAACATTGAAACCTCCTCCCATTTTTACCTCAAAATTGTGGATAGGCTGTGTCTCCCTTGCCTCCCCTGTCGAGCCGTCACTGATAGTTTTATGTATCACACAAGATTGTAATATGTGCACTCCAGTGTAGTGTTGAACTCTATGTGGTCTTGATGACTGCAGTCTAATCCTGAAGAATCTGAAATTAGCCTCTCAATAAATGTCACGTTCAGTGCTTCAGTCATGTCTGGATCTTACTATGTCACAACACAGCTGTGAATGATCATCTAAAATTGACTGGACTCATTTGCTGATATTTGTTCATGATTTTGATGTCATGGCTGCCCTTTAGGTGATGCTTTATAAGAGTTACTGCTTATTAATGTAAGTAATGACATTCTGAGCTCCCAAAAATAGTATCTTACACATTGTTACATCTTTTATACAATTCAATTATATATGGGCTACAACAGGTTTTATAATTTCAGTAATGCCATTTGTCTTCTAATGGAATCGGAGGAATGATTTGCTGGGCTTGCATTGCATATACACTTCATTACATATTTTTTTTGGCAAATGTAAAGCCCCTTTCTATCACGGTTCATGAATTCACTGACTTTCTCTCTCAGCCTGTGTCCTCTCATGTTCTCGCTTCAACCAGCTAGGCCCCTGATTACCACTGATCTGATCATCAGTGCCAGCTACTTTCACACTAAAAGTGATATGAATAAGTCTCAGGCTGAAAGAAATGCAAACTCAAGCCTGTACAGTTGTGGGCGCAGCTTAAACAAACCTTTCAGCTGTGCTGCTATTCTAGATTGCAGAAGAATAGGAGAAAATTCAACACTCTTACTTTAGCAATAAAAACAAAAGATTAAACACAAATGTGATGTTTATGTAAAGTCATTTTTGTTTATTATGGTTGAGTTGCATCATCGAAGGTCAGCAGCTGTAACGAAGCGGCAGAGTCGTGCGGATCCATTCGCAGTAACTTTATTAAACAGAAAAGCACACAGAGAGAAAACAGGAAACTTCGCAAGACTTCGCAATGGACACAGGGATAACTCAGGCTTAAGACAGGTGCGCTAAACAAGATAATAAAACACAGGTGCATCAAATCAACCATGTTCAGTTCAGGGTAAAACATAATGGAAATAATAAACTAGGAAGGAGTGCCCCCCAGAGGCTCAAGCGGGCACTCCAGCCGCAGATCATCACATAGCCCCCCCTCAAAGGAGCGGCTTCCAGACGCTCCTAAGAGCTCCGGGGGGAGGTCAACGGGGGCTGGGATGGAGGGCCAGGCCCGTGCAGGGGAACGGGACCAGGAAGTAGCACAGGCGGGCCTGGGCCGCAGAGTTTGGGCGGACCAGACTCGGCCGGTGACCAGGGCGGAGCAGGACGAGACGAAGGCCAGGGCGGAGCAGGATGTGGGTGTGAAGACCTGGGTGTGAAGACCTCTCAGGCCGCCATGGCAGAGAAGACCCCTCGGGAGACCATAGCAGCACGACATTCATGGTCCCCTCATGGAGCCTACTGCCCCCCCCCCCCCCCCCAAAACAAAAAATACTTGGAGGAACCTCCGGGGACATGGGCTGGAACAAGAACCGGCTCTGGGACTGACAAGGGCTCTGGGACTGACAAGGGCTCTGGGACTGTCTCACGGAGCTTGAGAGACGGGGCCGGCAGGGCGAGGCGCAGAGGCGGGACCGACAGGGCGAGGCGCAGAGGCGGGGCCGGCAGGGCGAGGCGCAGAGGCGGGGCCGGCAGGGCGAGGCGCAGAGGAGGGGCCGGCAGGGCGAGGCACAGAGGCGGGGCCGGCAGGGCGAGGAGTCTGGGTACGCTCACCGGAGCCTGGCGAGCCGAACGAGTCCTCCTCCTGCGACGGCGCGTCACAGGGCTTGATTCACTCGATGCACTTGATTCGGCACTCGATGCACTGGACGATGCACTTGATTCACTGGAGGATGCACTTGATTCACTGGAAGATGCACTTGATTCACTGGAAGATGCACTTGATTCACTGGAAGATGCACTTGACTCGGCGCTTGGCACGCTCGACTCGGGACTCGGTTCACTTGACTCGGAATTCGGTTCACTTGACTCGGGATTCGGTTCACTTGACTCGGGATTCAGTTCACTTGACTCGGGATTCGGTTCACTTGACTCGGGATTCGGTTCACTTGACTCGGGATTCGGTTCACTTGACTCACTTGACTCGGGACTTGACTCACTCGACTCGGCGGCACTTGACTCACTTGACTCGGCGGCACTTGACTCACTTGACTCGGCTGGCACGCGCTCAGACTCAGTAGAAAACTCTTGAGGCAGGAATATAACGGAGCTTACATGAAGTGTTAGAACGTCGGGATTCACATGTTGCGTGGATACGGCGGACCCTTTACGAAGCGCTGGTTCAACTGGGCTTTCATGTAGCGCAAACTCGGCGGAGCACGTGTGATGCGCTGGTTCACCGGGAGACAATTGATGCGTGGATTCAGTGGGTACCTTATAAAGTGGCGAATCGCCTGGTCCTTTGTGAAGCAAAAGTTCCAAAAAATCCACAGTAAAAGGCGAACCGCTCATGGAAAGGGCTAGATCAATATATTGGGTCAAAGTGCAGTCAGGTTCAGGGTAGGGCATCCTTGAGCGAAGCGGTTCGGACAACCCTCCGCGGAAAAAGATCTTTAAACATACGGTGGTCATTCTCGTGAAATGTGCAAGTTCAACAAACTCCTCGACATACCACTCAATCGAACGACCCTCTTGACGTAAACACACGATCTCCGCTCCAGTGTCCGTGTCGTACTTCACAGGGCGAGCTTGACGTGGAACCCGGATCGGTTCAGTTTAAAGATGCCTCGCCCGTGCACTTCTGGTTGCGGTAGACTCGTGTCCGACTCTGATGGGCACGAGCGCTGTCTAGTGTGTTTGGGTATTGATCACGCTAGAGTAGCGCTCGTGGATGACTCATGTTCTCTCTGTGGGAACACGACCATCGCGTCACTACGGTCAAGACTCAATGATCTCGCAAGAGTGAGAGTCCCCTCATCCACACCCCGATCTACTTCCTCTAAATAATAATAATAATAATAATAATACATTTTATTTGTATTGCACTTTACATTTTAGCAATCTCAAAGTGCTACAGACCATATAGTAATATAATTAAAAACTCAAAATCAAAAATAAGTTTAAAGGAGTAGGGGTGGGGGTGGGGGTGGGGGGGGGGGGGGGGGGGGGGGGGCGGGTCCCTATAAAATACATTTATTTAAAAGCTTTTTTTAAAAGATACGTTTTTAGGTTTTGTTTAAAAACATCTGTAGTCTGTGGGGCCCTCAAGTGATCAGGGAGGGCATTCCACAGCCTCGGAGCAGCCGATGAAAAGGCCCTACCACCCATGCTACAGAGCTTGGTTCTGGGGACATAAAGGGTGTTTGTGTTTGCAGACCGGAGAATGCGTGAGGAGCTCTGGTGTTGGAGGAGTTCCTGTAGGTAAAGGGGGGCATGTCCATGAATGCACTGGTGGGTGAGGAGGGAGACCTTATATTCAATTCTGAGTGGGACAGGGAGCCAGTGAAGAGATTTTAGGATGGGCGTGATGTGATCATGCTTGCGCACCCTCATCAGGATCCTGGCAGCACTGTTCTGGATGTATTGTAGTCTCTGGATGCTTTTGCCAGAGATCCCGATGAGGAGTGCATTACAATAGTCCAGCCTGGAGGACACAAAGGCATGGACGAGCTTCTCTGCATCTGCCAGGTTAAGTGTTGGACGGAGTTTGGCAATGTTCTTGAGATGATAAAATGATGTCTTACAGAGGTGTTTGATGTGGGTGTCAAAGGTGAGTTGAGAGTCCATTTTAACACCCAAATTAGTGACAGATGTGGAAAGTGCGATGTTTTGGCCCGAAAAAGTGATACTGCTGATGGTGGAAAAGCGGAGCTGATGTGGTGTGCCAATTAAGATGGCTTCCGTTTTGGAACTATTTAGCTGTAGGAAATTGAGCTTCATCCACGCCTCTATCTCCTCCAGGCAAGTGTTCAGTGTGGATGCTGGCAAGGGAGCAGAAGAAGTGGGGGTTGTCCTGAGATACAGCTGTGTGTCATCAGCATAACAATGGAATGATATACCATGTCTGCTAATGACTTTGCCAAGAGGCAGCATGTAAATGGAGAAGAGTGTGGGGCCCAGCACAGAGCCCTGTGGGACACCGCAGGTGACATTATGAGTGTGTGATTTGGCTTTGCCCAGGGCGACATGCTCAGTTCTGCCATTCAGGTATGAGTTAAACCAGTTGTGAACATTTCCTGAGAGTCCAATGGTGTATTGCAGGCGGTGAAGGAGGATGTTATGGTCTACTGTATCAAAAGCAGCTGTTAGGTCTAGTAGGACGAGTAGAGAGGGAGAACCAGTATCAGCTGCCATCAAGAGGTCATTGGTGATCCTGACCAAGGCTGTTTCTGTGCTATGGCCAGGGCGGAAACCAGACTGAAACTTTTCAAATAAGTTATTGTGTTTAAGATGAACATGGAGTTGAGCTGCAACTGTTTTTTCCAGAACCTTTGATAGGAATGCAAGATTGGAAATTGGCCTGTAGTTGGAGAGAACTTCTGGATCCAGATTGGGTATTTTTAATAGAGGTCTGATGACAGCAGTCTTTTATGTTGATGGGATATGACCAACCAGGAGGGAGTGGTTTATGATCTTTGTGATAAATGGAGAAATGGCAGAGATGTTGGCCTTCAGCAGGGCTGAAGGGAAAGGGTCCAGGGCACAGGTGGATGGCTTCATTTTTTTAATGACATCCTCCACTTCTTCCTGTGTGGCATCAGAGAAAGAACAGAGGGGCTGGACAATCTCAAACGGTGGGTCGGCCGTTGGGAGGGGCAGGACAGCAGTAGTGGTGAGGTGGGAGCGGATGTTATTAACTTTTTTTTTGAAAAAAGTAATGTACATGTTACACCTCTCTTCTGTGGTCTCAGGGTGGGAGAGTAAGGGGGGTTTAAGAAGGTGGTTTATTGTTGAAAAAAGTTGTTCGGAGTTACCAGGGCTGTTATTGATGATAGTGGAATAAAACCTGGACCGTGCGTCCCTCAGAGCTTCTGCATATACCCTCTTTTGCTCCCTGTATGCCTGTTTATGAACAGTCAGTCCAGAGACCTTTTGCCGCCGCTCAAGGACACGCCCAGCCGCCTTCATCTTTCGCAGCTCAGAGGTGTACCAGGGTGCAGAGCGCGTGAATGAGACTGACCTGGACATTAAGGGGGCGTGGAGGTCCAGAAGACTGCTCAGGGACTGATTGTAGAAATCCACGGAGTCAGCTACAGAAACGAAGTCAGTAAATCCGGAGGAGAGATGTTGAAGGTCCTGGGCCAGGGCATCTGCATTGATGTTTTTTAGCTTACTATAATGGATCTGCCGCCTTGGTTTGGTGTGGGGTGAAGGAAAGGGCAGCTCCATTGACACAACCTTGTGATCTGAAACACCGAGATCATAAACATGTAGATTGCTAATGAGGGCGGAGTTAGAGATGACCAAATCGAGTGTGTGTCCCCTGGAATGTGTGGGGACAGCAACATGTTGTTGTAAATCGAGGGAGTCTAGTAGCTGAAGGAAATCAGCAGCGGGATGACATGAGGGGGCATCGACATGAATATTTATATCTCCCAGGATTATTGTATTTGCATAGGTCGTACAGAGTGTTGTAAGGAGATCAGACATTTCCGGGATGAAAGTAGAGTTGAGTTTAGGGGGCCGGTAGATAAGGAGAACAGTCATTGGAATGGGGGGCTTACATGTAAATGCAAGACACTTGCAGGAAGATGTTGCAGGCAGTACGATGGGGGACAGCTCTAGATCCTGTCGGTGAATGACAGCTAGGCCACCACCGCGGCCAGTGCGGCGAGCTGCCTCCAAATAACTGTAGCCGGGGGGACAGGCTTCATTTAGGGCAGAGTAAACCTCTGGCTGTTGCCAGGTTTCCGTCAGACACATGAAGTCAAGTCCTTTCTCCCTGATGTGTTCTTCAATCAGTGTGGATTTATTATTGATGGATTGAGTGTTGAAAAGTTCGATTTTGACCAATGACTGTGGGGTGAATCTTTGTATGGGTCGCAAAACATTAAAATCTACTCCACGCAAACTGGAATCCACTCCACGAAATGTATCCAGCCGAAAGTGCGAGGATCCCATACTGGAGTGCAGAGGTCTCGCGATATTTCCAGTATTGATGGTAGCTGGCGCGACGGTACTCTGATGACGCGTCATACATGTGACGGATGACCAGAGAGATGGGATGTTTGTAGCAGAGCAGCTTGGCTGTTTATGAAAGACGAATTTTCGACCGGAGCCTCTATGAATGTAACGAGGACGGCGAATAAGTCCAAGTTCTTTAATGATGGGGATGTTAAATCCAGGTGTGGTTGCGAAGTTAAGTCGTCGGAGTTGCGAGCTGGAATATCTGAACGCCATAGTGAGCTGGAAGCCGTCTGAAGCAGGTAGGTGTCTAGCTACCTAGTTTCCCACTGGTATAAAAAGTGCGCACCTTTGTTTAAAAACAAACTACTGCACAAAGCTCGTAAAAATAGCTCAAGCACAAAATATATGTAAGCACAATTAAAGATAACGGGCGGAAAAGCGGCGAACAAACAACGCCTGCGTCCTCTCCATAATACAAACATACAAAATAATCTAGAGCTAGTACTTCGGCTGGTGGCCAGGGTGACCTGAGGGTGACGGTGTGGAACAAGGCGCCGACTATTTGTCCGTTCCCCCCACCTCCCCCTCCAGTGACGGTGCCCGTTAGTGTTCAGGGGATTCCCGCGGGTCCAGCTTCGGATGCCCCGCGAGTTTCCTTTGGCGCTACAGAGGAGGATGCAATGTCTATCGCTGCATCACAAGGTAGGCAAGATTCATCGAGTAAAGATCCTGATCACCGAGACTGATCCCGAGATGACGGCAATGCTTTCCCGGTCGGCCACAAGCATCGGGTTAGACTGTCCCTGCGCCCTGTCCCGAGCGCTCGCGGCTGGACGATTGGTTTTTGGGTGTGGCCACCGACTCTCATCCGCAGTCAACCCCAATACCTTTCTTCCTGGACGTGCATGATGAGATCTCAAAGTCCTGGAAGACCCCCATTTCTTCCCGGGACCGCTCGCTGATCTCATCTGCCTTTCCTCCTCTTGATGGGGCAGCTGCCTGTGGGTACACTGGGCTCCCCCCGGTTGAACGCTCTGTTGCAATGCAACTGTGTCCTCAGAGTGCTTCTTCTCGTGGCAAGCCTAAGCACCCATCCAAAGCCTGTAGATTTTCGTCTACGTTAGTGGCAAAGTCTTACAGAGTGGCGGGACAGGCTGCTGCTTCTCTACATGCTATGGCCACTCTGCAGGTCTACCAGGCCCAGATGCTCAGAGACATGCACGAGGGTAGGACATACCCAGGGCTCTTTGATGAGCTGCACGCCGCCACCGACCTCGCTCTCTGGGCTACGAAGGTGACCATGCACTCCCTGGGTTTGGTAATGTCCACAGCCGTGGTCCAGGAGAGACATCTTTGGCTGAACCTGGCGGACATGAAGGATGCCGAGCGGTCTCGGCTGCTCGACACCACCATATCCCAAATCCGGCCTTTTCGGCGGTGCAGTCGAGGAATTTGCCCAAAAGTTCTCGGCTGCTCAGAAGCAGACTGAGGCTATTAAACACATTCTGTCCCGTCGGCCCGCTGCTGCCTCCACCCAGCCAGCAGCCTTCATCCTGGCCCGGTCGTGGAGGAAGCCGCAAGAAGCACTCTTTCCCCTGGTGGAGGGCCGGGGGAGAATATTTTGTTCTCAACTCCCCGCTGCTCACCCTCGGGTGGGCAGCACCATAATGTGGTTAAAGAAAAAAATGACACCCTCACCCCTGAGCACACATAGTTCTCGGACCACACGGTGCGCCACCTCCGGGCCGTGCACCCCTCATCCTCCTTTGTCGCCAGACCCCTTGCAGAGCAGGCCCCCGCGGAACGCTGGTTCTTCCCTGGCCTCCTCTGTCTGGGCGCGGATGATGACCGTGCCCCCACACTGGGCCGCTATGCCGTCCACGTCCGGGCCGGTCACTCCGCTTCACTGCCCCACCGAGGGGACGTCTGTGGTTCGCATGACCCCGCTGGTGGAGTTCTTGGGAGCCTGGCTAGAGCTTCCCCATCTTTCCCGCTGGGTCGCACAAACTATCAGGCTCAGCTATGTGATTCAGTTCGCGCGGTCTCCTCCCCGCTACAGGGGAGTCCGCTCCAATATGGTCGGTGGCAAAGCCCCTATCATGAGAGCAGAGGTTGCTACCCTACTGGCGAAGGGTGCGATCGAGACTGTCCCTCCAGCCGAAATGAGGTCCGGCTTCTACAGCCCCTACTTCAATGTCCCGAAGAAATCCGGTGGGTTACGGACAATCCTGGACCTGCGCGTGCTGAACCGCTCCCTTCACAGGATGCCATTCAAGATGCTCACTGCCAAACGCATTTTCGAATGTGTGCGGCCCCAGGATTGGTTTGCAGCGATTGACCTGAAGGACACCTACTTCAATGTCTCCATTCTCCCTTGACACAGACCGTTCCTACGGTTTGCTTTCGAGGGGCAGGCATACCAGTACGCGGTTATCCCTTTCGGGCTAGCCCTGTCTCCTCGCGTCTTTACGAAGGTCGTCGAGGTAGCCCTTGTTCCCCTTCGGGAACACGGGGTTCGCATCCTGAACTATCTCGACGACTGGCTGATACTAGCTCACTCTCGAACACAGGGACCTAGTGCTCCGGCACTTAGCCCGTCTGGGCCTTCGGGTCAACTGGGAGAAAAGCAAACTTTGCCCTGTGCAGAGGATCTCTTTTCTCGGTATGGACATCGATGCCATGTCCGCGCAGCTAACGAGCGAGCGCGCACAGTCATTGCTGACTTGCCTGAGACAATTCGCGGGCAAGAGTGCGGTTCCACTGAAATTATTTCAGAGGCTCCTGGGGCATATGGCATCTGCAGCCGCGGCAACGCCGCTCAGATTGCTTCATATGAGACCGCTTCATCTTTGGCTTCGCGGCTGAGTCCCGAGGTGGGCATGGCAACACGGCACCCTCCGAGCACCAGTTACTCCGACCTGCCGTCAGACCTTCTCCCCGTGGTCGAACCTCAGTTTTCTACGGGCTGGAGTGCCACGGGTTGGGGCGCCATGTGCAATGGACATGCTGCCGCGGGCTCCTGGACAGTACCCAGCGCCTATGGCATGTCAATTGCTTCGAGTTGCTGGCAGTACGTCTTGCTCTGCACCGCTTCCGGGCGTTGCTCAAGGGTCAACACGTACTAGTCCGATCAGACAATGCCGACACTGTAGCGTACATCAACCATCAAGGTGGTCTACGCTCCCGTCGTATGTCGCAACTCGCCCGGCCAGAAGCATCTGAGGTCGCTTCGAGCCATCTATAGTCCCGGAGCCCTGAACTGTGCAGCCGACGAGCTCTCACGGCTTCAGCCCCTCCCTGGAGAATGGCGACTCCATCCCCAGTCGGTTCAGCTGATTTCGGACCAGTTCGGGGACGCACAGATAGATCTGTTTGCCATTGAGACCTGTATTATTCCCTGACCGAGGGCACACTCGGCACGGATGCACTGGCGCACAGCTGGCTGCGGGGCCGCAAGTATGCGTTTCCCCCAGTGAGCCTCCGGTGGTGGCTACCATCACTTCCGGCTAGAGCGTCGTCCACGAGACATGCCTACGCGTTGAAGTGGAACCTCTTCATCAACTGGTGCTCTTCTCACCGAGAAGACCCCCGGAGATGTTCGATCGGTGTAGTGCTTTCCTTCCTTCAAGATGGTTTGGAGCGAAGGCTTCTTTCCACCCTCAAAGTATATGTTGCCGCATGCCATGATACAGTGGAAGGTAGGTCCGTAGGGAAGCACGACCTGATCGTCAGGTTCCTGAGAGGAGTGAGGAGACTGAATCCTCCTCGCCCTCCTCTCGTTCCCTCTTGGGACCTCTCAGTGGTTTTAACTGCCCTGCAGAGTGCTCCCTTTGAGCCTCTGCAATCAGTGGAGATTAAATTCCTGTCTATGAAGACAGCTCTGCTGGTTGCACTGGCCTCCATCAAGCGGGTAGGGGACCTGCACGCATTCTCCGTTGACAAAGCGTGCCTGGAATTCGGGCCGGCTTACTCTCACGTGATCCTGAGACCCCGGCCTGGATATGTGCCCAAGGTTCCCACCACTCCCTTCCGGGACCAGGTGGTGAACCTGCAAGCGCTGCCCCTGGAGGAGGCAGACCCAGCCTTGGCACTGCTCTGTCCAGTATGCGCCCTCCGCGCCTATGTAGACAGAACGCAGTGTTTCAGGACCTCAGACCAGCTCTTTGTCTGTTATGGTGGGAAGCTGAAGGGAAAGGCTCTCTCCAAGCAAAGGCTGTCTCACTGGATAGTGGACGCCATTGCTTTGGCACACCAGCAGCAAGGTCGACCGTGCCCCCTTGGTGTGACTGCCCACTCCACCCGGAGTGTGGCGTCCTCTTGGGCTCTAGCGCATGGCACCTCGCTAACAGACATCTGCAGAGCTGCAGCCTGGACGACACCCGACACATTTGCCAGATTCTACAATCTCCGAGTGGAGCCTGTGTCCTCTCATGTACTCGATTCAACCAGCTAGTACCGGACCCGCTCAGGTGTCTTCGCTTGCTCGCCATTCCATTCCACGGACTGGATACGTGTGATATATTCCTCAGGTGAGCTTCCCGCAAGCCCTGAGTTCCTCCAGCACTGCTGATGTAGACGCCAGTGTCTATTGCCTGTGCGTTGGCTAGGTGAATCCGTGTGCATGGTCCCCCCCTCTGGGCGACCCCCACATGTGTATTTCCACTGTAAGCCTCTCTGAGCATGTGGCTTGCCCTTGGCAAGCCACCTTGCCACCCCTGGGGTTGAAATATTCCACTTGCGGCTGGACACCCCAGTGTTCTCCATATGCATCCCTCTGGGTCATATGTGTATTCTCTAAGTGCAAATTCCGCAGACCCATGGCATTTCTTTGCCATTGGCTCATTTTGTAATACTCGAAGTCTAAGCGAAACCCCATTCGTCGTCATCCGACGTAACGTCTCTGTTCCCTACTCAGGGAACGAGGGTTACATACGTAACCGAGATGTTTCTTGCACTACTAAATTGAAAAAAATAAATTTAAAAGTAATGCATTACTTTACTAGCCTGGATGCCAGTCGAACTTAGCCCCGCCCACAACATTTGAGGTCGGGAAGTTCGGTCTGGACTTGATCCGTTGTGGAGCAACTATGCTTGAACAAGAGCTGTTCGCACCAATCAAATTGCCAGGGTGGGCTTTATACGATGATGGACAGATGGTCAACAGTAACGTAATCATCCACGTCACCAAAGAGCGCTTGGGTTGAATTCGTTTACAACAAAGGTGGCTGCCGCTGGAGAATTGAGATGTGTAGATTCCGCCATCGCGTCTGTTATAGAAGATATCGACAGCCTATTCATTTTAAAAGAGGAACAGAGAACCGCAATCAAGGCATTTGCCGATCGGAAAGATGTTTTTGCCGTCCTTCCTACGGGATTCAACATATGTCACTTACTCTGTTGCTCTGATTAGTTGTAGGTCTATCCAATTGAGTGCAGAGGCATTTTCTTTCCTGGTTCGGTTGAAACACGCCCCATAATCACAGCCCAATGTAGCAGTATCATAATCAAATTCTGACTAGAATCTGAATATGATGAGATCAGGCTATTACTTTACTATAGTTACTTGAACAAGTAATTAGATTACCTTACGTTACTTGTACTGCATTACACCCAACACTGTACATATAAACATAGAAAATGCGGCTGGGAAATGTGACAGAGATCATTTTCAAGCTGTTGTAAGCAATATGAGCCATATCAATAACTTCTGCCAGACTTAGGCAATGAATTATACAGTCTCCTCTCTTCAGAACCCAGCCCTCCAAAGACATGTCAGTCAACACGATGTCAGCAAACCCAAACGCTCAAAACAATTCACAGGTTGAGAGGCGCCTCCAAGTTTTCTGATCGGCTGACACACTAGGGTCACGGTCATATTTTTTTGTGCTGTTTACAGAACCCGGGGCTGTCACAGAGACAGTGTGATTTCTCAGGACACCTATTTCAGTGATGTCTGTCGGGTAGTGGCACATTTTGTTTGTGGTATTACAAAAAAAGAGGCATAAATAGCCTGAAAGTCTACATGAAATTGCGTTCACAACCCATTGATAGTGTGTGAAATACGATGAATATAATAGTATCATAAAAAAATACAAAGATTTCGAAGACACTTCCTTTTTATTTGGAATAACGTGCACTAAAGAACGGGGTTGTTTTTCTGTCTCACTCTCTCCTGGAGCTAGCATTCTTTATAATTTCTTCATATTTAATTTGTAGGCATAGTAAAAGTTTTAGCAATTTTTAACCATATTTCCTTTCAACTTCCATGTTCTCAGCTATTTCAAATATAGAGAGTCCTCTTATTTGAGGTTGTGGATGAATGTCCTGACATAACTCCACACACAGATCCTCTGGAAATAAAAATTAAAAAAATATTTTTTTTTATTTAACATGTACTATTGTTGTTTCAATTAGAAGATATTTAAATAAATTATTTAATTATAATAAAAAATACTATATTGTGAGTTATACAAGGGATACTTTTGAAATGAAACAGAGAACATAATCACATTTATAACGAGCTTTTAGTGTAATTTCACGCACTTCCAGTTAAAGCCCCACCCACCCACTTCCGGATTTATCCGAATGCAGTACAGATACAAAAAATTTTGAGATTGTTATACAGATACAGGCTTTGCTGCACACCATACTCTCCAGAACCATTTACTAGCATTCACAGTATGTGTTAACTCTAAGATATGACTTATCTGAAAAAAAAAAAAAAAAAAATTACTCACCACCAGTGCACTGTTTAACATTAAATCGATGAGCTCACATAAAGAATAAAAAAAGTTCCATTGTATGATGACCACCCACTGTTGTCCCATTTCCCAAACCCCTGAGCTGCCATCTATACCCCATTCACAGCTGGAGATGCGTGAGCTGAAAAATACAGCAATATGTGGAAAAGCAAAAGGTAATAATTGACATTTTATTTGGTTATATTTAAAGCATGACATTGACAGAATTGTCTCTTTTTTACATGCATTTTATTGGCTTTATCGATGCGATTGGCTTTAATTTTATGAGACAGATGTGTCTTGACTCTTAACATGAGTAATGTGGTCTCTGCAAGCAATTAATTGACATTCATTAACTTTTGAAAGTATGCAAACTATTTTACAGTATTTGAAGAGCGAAAGGGCTTGCCAGCTAACTGTAAAGCCAAAGTGACATATTTTCCTTCAAAACAGTATCCCAGGATTTAATGGAACTTCTTAAAATTCCATAAAGCACAAGACTCTAATCAAGCTTTAAATAATATCTCGAAAAACAGCCATTGAAGTGGCGCTAAAATATATTGAAAATGAATCAATTGAAAATTAAAGGTTGAAAAAAAAGGCAAGGCTAATATGCTCTAATGGAAGCCATTACCCTACCGAATGTGTGTCTCCATGTTTAATGGTTTCATTTTCATTCAGGGAATGTTTCATTGTGTTTTGCAGAGAGCAAAAGCATATTTTAACCTGTTACACACCATTTCACTCCATTTAAGATTGTTGTCTGTAATTTCTGATTTATTCTGAAATAAAACAAGTGTGAAAAAGGTCACTGACTGCCTTTATACAGTACTAGATGAAAGAAAACGAATTATGAACAAGCTTCAATAACTGTAATATAAATAATTATACATGGGCAAAAATAACCCCATATTGACATTGGAAATGGCAAATCAAGTAAGACATTTAAATCAACATATAAATATAAGCCGTTGTCACTTTCTAATATATCTGCACATCAGCATTTCACGATTGAATTACTTTTAATTTTGTCCCTTCTCTTTTATTTTATTATTTTTATTTCTAAATATAGTTGTTAGTCAGGTAGATAAGTGCATCTGTCATGCATATTGTTTTTGTTTTTAATATATAACAAAATGTTTTTTTGTTTTGCTCTTTTGGGGGCAAAAATTTCTCAGTACTTTCCATGCAATTAGAAGACACTTTGAAACTGTTTAATTAAAGCTCTTTGATGATCAAGCAATTGGTGGGAAGAAAACATCTAAAATGAAAAAAACATTTAACAGAGAGACATTTTTCCAGATTCATGAATTAAATATGTACTCTCGCAAACAGTTCCGTCACACAGCAGTTCAAGATATATTATAACTGAAGTACAGTAACCAGTAAACCCTATCAATGTAAAAGTAAACCCAAATTGAATGACAGGTATTAAAAATAGTAGGCAGTTTCCACAAATAGGGTACACAATAGGGCTTAGCAAATTTTTTTGTTATTTTCAATGAATGGTCAGTGAAAAGAAGTGCTTAATAATTAGAAAATATTTGTTTGTCCAGATCAGGTATAGTCAACATTTATTTTATATAATGTTTACACTTTTCCAACCATTAAACAGTAAAATGTACCATTTTCGAGCAAGAAAGCTATGCAAATGATTCTAATAAAATTCTCCATAATGGTTATTCTACGTCAGCTATAGTTTGGGACCAAATGTTGATTTGTATTTATTGTTATTATGTGAACTTGTGGTTATGTGATATAAATGTTATATAATGATAAAAGTTTACACATTTTTAACATATATACCTGTAATTTGTCAAACATTACATTTCTGCTTGTATTGTTTGTAAAACAGTTGTGTTGTGTGTGATCCATTCATAGACAATGACGATGCAAATATGTTAAAACAAGTGAGAAAAAGGACCCAAGGTCTAACTAGACCAAGGAGCAGGACTGGAGCACAGAACGTTTTAATATATTTATTCGTGCAAAATGACCAACGTTTTGACGCACATGCGTCTTCTTCAGAGTGACTCTGAGTGACTTGACTCTGAAGAAGACGCATGTGCGTCGAAACGTTGGTCATTTTGCACGAATAAAAATATTAAAACGTTCTGTGCTCCGGTCCTGCTCCTTGGTCCTAGTTAGACCTTGGGTCCTTTTTCTCAGATTGCTGTGTCCTGTTCCGAGAGCACTGGCTAGGCTGAGGCGCAAGTGATTCCTTTCTAATGTTAAAACAAGTGCTTTTGGTGCCTAAAGTGTGTTAATAAGGTGAAAAGACCTCGCAATGTAAAAAGTGTTGCTATGAACTGAACAGAAGTGCATAAAAACGTTTTTTTTTTTTTTTTTTTTTATTCATGTCATAATTATTTTTGAATACACAAGCTCTTATTGAGACATTGCTGGACATTATTGTGGATTTCTCAATGACAGTAAAACATAAGACTTCCACTGTTTTGTTTGTTTGTCAGTCATTTGAATACATGATTCATTTTCACGATTCAGTGTAATATTTCATGAGAGTGTAGAGTGAACACTTTAGTTTTACTTGTGAAAAAAAAAAAATTCAGTATGACGTTGTGTAAAAGCAAGTCTGTTTCTTAATCATGTTAAGTTGAATATTACATATTTTGTCTGGTGCAAGAGTTGAAATGTTAATCAGTTGGTGATACGGCTGTGTGGCAGCTGTCACTGTCTGAGGAGGTGGAGCTAAGCCTCCTTCACTTTAGATTCATGGGCAGCAATGGAGGCAGAGAATGCACTGAACCATGACAGCAAAGAGGGTGGCAACAAGAATTTGTGAGAAAGGAATGATGGGACTCGAGAAACTCATCTCTCCTCAGGAGATTATTTTCAAGAACTACCAACAAGAAGTTCAGAATTTCCTATAGATATGCTCTAACATGCAGGTCTACGTGTATGCGTGTGTGGTTACTTCGCTGGAATAGGTAACCGAATGTGCAAAAACTTTACTTTTAGTTTGTGGGGTAGGGCTAGTATATCATGTGCAGTATAATTAGCTGTATGGGTAATTTCCATTGTTAAATTAATTTCTTACTCATATATTTTTTATCAGTACAAATATCTAAACATTCTTAGATCGAGATACATTTACTTAGTACGCAAAATAAGAATCAAAATTGTGTTTATGCTTAAAACAAGAAACATATGTAACACTTTATTTTACAGTGTCTTTGTTACAGATGTTACATATAGAAATTACTATTGTGCTTAATTACATGCAACTAACCTAAACCACACCCTAATTCTAACCATAAAGTATTTATGTATTATTACTCTGTACTTAAATGTATAATTACACTATTGCGCGAACACCTTTAAGTGTAACGGAAAAAAAAATAAAGGGAATTTATTTAAAAGGGAAAACAAGATTATTTTTCTTACCCACTGGCAATTTGTATTTTTTTTTATCATTTGATTAATTCTGTATATGTGTTGTATAGTTGGATTTCTTGCTTTAAAACATTGCAGAATGTTTTAAAAAAAATGAGAGAAACTGCTCTTTAAATAGCCAAATTTCAAAAGACAAACCGACACCTTTATGTAAGCTACCCTTCAACCACCTGTCATATAGAAACCACTTTTCACCATCTAATAAATTCCATATGGATTACATTAAATCCCTTCCATTCCTCCCCTTGTTGGATGTAGCTACTATTTCACTCAGAGAAACAGAAAAAGTCACATTACAGAAGTCAAATTGGTTCTGAATGCTATATTTCATGTTGACAGATAAACAAAAAAAAAAAGTAGGGGATATGTGAAATAATAAACATAAAATCTCTTCAAGCACTTGGATGGAATTAAAGCTTAGCTTTTAACCTTGTGTCTGGTACATTATGGAGGTCATGAAATATATGAAATGGATATCACTCCCTCCAGCACACTTTAGCATGTTACCGTCACTACCAGGAAGATCTACCAATACTGACGCTGAGACTTCCTGCACTTCAGCATGTTCACTGTGTGCCACAAAACCACGGCAAACTAATTTGAGGACGTAAGCAAAAATATGCTTTCTAAGCAGATTCCTGTAATAATAATAATAATAATAATAGGTCACACTTTATTTTAAACACTATACTTAACTACATGTATAGAGTTACGGTTAGGGTTAGGGTTTGGTTTGGGGTTAGTTACTTGTAAGTATGCAAAATTTACTGTTATTACTATAGTAAGTACATGTAGTAATGTGTATGTAACATTAAAACAAAGTGTTACCGTTATAATAGTAATAATAATAATAAGAAGAGATAAGAAATTGCAGACAATTAATCTAAATAGTCTAAAATGTATGTGTGCACTTTACACACAAATACCTATGAATACAAATAAGATAAGCCTGTATCTCTACACAACAACCAGCCTAAAAGACAAAAGTGATAATGAATAATTAAAAACAACAACGCCATTTTTGTGCTAGAATATGACATCAATATCCAACAGAAGCTGAATAAACAACAGTTGTAGTCTTTATGCATGCATCTGGATACTTTAGCATCAGAACAACTCACTACAACAGATACAGATGCTCTGACATGAAAAAATGTAAGTGCTAAACTAACAGCAGTTATTCAGCAGTCTGTATGCACTATACGAAACTATGTTCTTTCCACACTGGAGAGGGTTACAGGCATAGAACAGAGTAAAAAAAAAAAATCACCTGTGAGCTTCCATTATACAAAGACCTGTCGCTCTTCCTAAACATGATATAGGTGCCAGGAGTAGCCTGAAGGCATGTGGTTTTAATATTTAATATTTAATTTAATATCATGGGTCGTGCTTGGGCGCGTGTGTCCTTGAATGCAATGAAGGACACAAGCTCTCAGCATGTTCTCTTGATGAGCCTGTCATATTTATGTTCACTCTCTGTATCTTCACATTAGAACTATTGATGACATAGTTCCAACCCCACATGACTAAACACATCATGAAAGCATATATGACTCATGCAGTTAAGTTCAAGTTTTCTGAAGCCATAATATGGACTTTTTGTTTTACTGAAAATATTGATTCATATGTATCACAAACTCATTTGAGATGTATGGAAATGAGAAGTTTAGATATTCTGCAATAAATAACTCCCTTGGTGTTCCATGAATAAAGTCATGTTTAAAAAAAACAACAACAAAAAAACAGGAGGGTTGTGTAAGTGATGATACATTTTTTCCAACGCTATCTCACGACCAATTCGTACGAATTCGTACGACTGATTAAAAGGTGGCTAATTCATACGAATTCGTACGACCTCACTCATACGAATTCGTACGATTTGTCTAAACCCACGTGATGGGTTTAGGGGCGGTGTCAGGGGTAGGTCATTCGTACGAATTCATACGAATTTGGTAACTCGTAAAATATGTACGAATTAGCAAAAATCGTACGAATTTCTACGAGTGAGGTCGTATGAATTCGTACGAATTAGCCACCTCTTAAAATTCGTACGAATTGCCGTGAGATCAGGCTGATTTTTTCAGTTTTCTTTAACCTCTTGAAGCGCACTCACTGGCATTCAGGCTTTTTTGTTTAAATTTCCATAGGATACTGTCTAAAAAATATGCATAATGTCCAAAAATTATACATTTTTAAAGGTGTAAGGGTCTGCAGTGTCTGTTTTACGATACAGATGCAACAGTAATAGTGTCATTTGTGTAGGGAGTACAAATAAAAACATGCACAATTAAAACAGGACTTCATACATCTGTTATGAAATAGCGACCACGAGGTGAATCCAATCTGTTACACTTGGGTAAAAAGTCCATATTTTTTATGTTACTTTTGAAATACAATCAAATGAAAGTAACAATCATGTCATACACCCAGAAGAGATATTTAACGGTTTTGCGCAGGTTTGTCCTCACCCCCTCACAGGGAGCAGTCTCTGACAGTGACTAGTGTTTGCTTTCAGCTCAGTATGATGTGAGAAATCGATGGTTGTGCTGATCACTTCACCTTCACTAGAGCAGGCTGTTCAATCGATGCATTTGATGTCAGGACTGGGATGAACTGAGTCAAGTGGAGAGTGGAGTTGATCTTATTTCTGTCTCTATTGGGTTACAGGGAGATGCAGGGAGCCGGAGGAAGACAAAGGGAGGTCACTGGCTCAGCTGACTGTGATGAATTACAAGAACAACACTTCTGTATTTGTGGAGAGTGAACTTGAATTGTTTGGTCACTAGCTGTAAATGTTTTTTGAAATCATAGCTCTTGCTTTGGAAAGTCCTGAGGAAATTGAAGGTTTAACTTTAAGGTGTATTACTGTAGGGATATGCAAAACAGCTACTTGACACAACTAGTTGTTAGGTTGTCTGAATGAACTGTTTTCTTACACCCCAAGTGTAATGTTTTGTTAGTTTGCATGGCCCTGTTAATTCCTGTTGATAGATATAGTAACAACACCTGCTGCGTCAAGCTGGCTGCGTGTTTCTTCATTCTTATTTGCGAGTTATTTTAAGAGAGCCAATTAAATAGTCTGAAAGTGATTTTATATGCGGTTCTCTATAAATAATACATTTAAAATAATGAATACATTTCATATATTTTCTCATTACTGCACTAGAATAGTGTACTAGCTACTTAGTAAACTGTTAGCAAGCACATTTTATAACACATATTAGCATACTAAATTCTAAGTATTGTGTGCTTCTTAAGAGAAGCAACATTAACATCTTCTTAACCCAATACCCATTCTCAGCCTATAAGCAAAAAACCATCATAATTGATTAAACACTATCAAGTTTCCTCTTCCTTTCATCTCGTTTAAAAACACGTAAAATAATACTTAATTTCAACATATCCCAGTTAAATCCTATGCAAAGCATGCTGGGAACTACCGTTTTAGTAATGTCAACAGCAAAAAATATGTCTGAGTACTCGATTGGTCAACGCATTCTCATCCTTTGGCATTTGACATTTCGTCGAAATCTTACGCACATGGCATCCTTTAGCGTCAATATAACACGCACTGTTATGGGTAGGTTTAGGTAATGGGGTAGGGTACGCTTATGACGCCTTGGGATCTGCGTCTCATATTCACGCTAAACGATGCCATGTGCGTTGGATTTAGACGAGCGTCACCTGTATGACGCCTTGGGTTCTGCGTCTCATATTGATGCTAAAGGATGCCATGTGCGTAAGATTTCAACGAAATGTCCAAAGCCTCACATGTATGACGCCAAAGGATGAGAACGGGCTGGATTGGTTCACATTTGACCTACGTAAATTAATTTAGTAGGCTACTTTTAGAGAATTATATTAATTGAAAGCAAAGAAATCAAGTTTAGTGTTGGCGGTAATTCAGAAGTGTTTTTTGTCAAAATACTTTTTTTTTTTTTTCAAGCAAGATGTACCTCATATTTCAATACAGTATGTTTTGCCTCCTTATTTATGGTGAAATCATCATATCATGGCAGCTCCAGAATGATAAGTCAGATGGAGTTTACAGCAGATGATTTGCTCTGTACAATTCCCAATGCATCTGGATACATGCCCTGGTTATAACGCTCTTTCCAGACATGATCATTAATGTACACAAAAATGATTTTTAATGAAATTACCTTTACTTCTTGCTCGTCCTAGGCAGTAAAAGTGCAACGTTAATTGCACCAGGCAAATACTGCTGAGTTTTGTGAATGACGCATAATCTATAATGAGCCTAATTTCCATAGAAAAGAGTTGTGTTTGCAAAGAGTAACAATACCTGCTGTGAATTTAGGCCCCAGTTAAATTGGATTGTGAGTGGTTAGTAAATAAGATGCAGATTTTGGAAATCCTGAAAAACTATGCCAAAAATGGTACAACTATTTAGTTAATTTGTTTGGATCCACCAACTTTAATCCCTTTGGAGACATCTGATATATGAAGAATAATCCAGCTTCTAAATAAAAGACTGTTTCATCAGTTCCTCACAATATGGGCCGACCTCATTAACCTCTCATAATTAGGAATTGCTGACACCATTTACTCATGAGTATGAATAGAACGGATCTTTATTAAGTGTCATAAACTGTGAAATGCCGCAGCATTAACCTTTTGAGTTCAGTGTTCTAAAGGTATAAGCAAACTGACAAAGACACCATGAATGCTGATTACTGATTGGATAAGCATAGTAAACACAATAGCCTCAACCTGTTTACCAGATGTCCCTTGTGGTCCAGGGAAATATCTGTATTAAATGGAATGGGATTAGTTAAACCTTCATCAGAGGCTTATTACAGAGGTCTTATGGGTATAAACCTACATAAGAAGACTGTTTCACAAGGTATTTAGACCTCATCATTACCGTCAGCTTTAAATCTGCTTACGGGGCTGGGGAATGAACCCTAGACAGAAAGCTTAACTCTCAGACTGAGTTCAGATTTAATATATCATGCAAACAGTCACTCAATACACAGACTTCAATAATATTAGGCAAGACTGCTCAGCTAAAACAAGACACACAACAACAGAGACCAGAAAACTCATGCATACTGTAAACACACACAGACAGAGTTGAGTATAGAGACAAACAGACTGATGCTGGAAATCAGAAGGTTTCCAGTTGAAGAGGAAACCTCTTTTCTTTTTTTTTTAAATTATGGCCATAACCAACATAAATATTTAGGGACACATCTCCCCTAATAATTATTCATATATCACCATCTTGCTATGACTTATTGCTTAACTTTTCTAAATATGGTTCCCCTAATCTTGAATATGTGGTTACATTCTTGGCTGTGGAAATGGATTTAGGTATGGATGGCAGGGACATGTTGCAACCACAATTAAGAGACTAAATAATCCATACAAATATTTCTTGAAACCATGCAAATTATCTATAGTAGCTTGTATGGTTTTCACAGTTTTGATTCAATAATTAATTCTAAAATGTTATATATATATATATATATATATATATATATATATATATATATATATATAATATTAAAATACATTTGTTAGAGTACATATTGTGGATAAACACTTCAAACAGCAGATTAGAATGACATAGTTTTCTTAAAATTTCAACAAAAATCAGATATTATCCCATTCAGCTTTAACTGATTATTATTATGATTAAATGATAATAATAATAATAATAATAATAATGTGTATTTGCCAATCTGCATATCTGCACAATCTGCTAATTATAATGATTATGGCCTTATGATTTTATGAACACAATATACAGTTCCACCTCAAAATTTAATTTGATTGTCTCATTTTCTCTGTCTGTTCTACTTACTGTATTTCTGAAGTTAGATAATACATTTTATTAATCAAAGGATTGATAATGGAGATAATTAGATTCACATCACTTAGGGGTTATGACAGAGCAATTCAACAAAAATTAATAAAAAATCATTATAATACATTTATATTAATATTACGAATATAAATTATATATTCACATGTATTAATTAATTGTTGTTTATGTAAATTTAATTTTCAAATATTTGTTTTTAAATTATATTTTTTCTAAAAATAAATAAATAAAAATAATAATCATTAAACATGTACAATATTTTATTTATTCAATAATTCCTGCATTATCACACTATTAAGCATTTAAATGCCCAAAACATTTAATAAGTCAATAAATGATTCATAATTGAATCAACTACCAATTTAAAGGTAGTATTCTTATGTTTCAAAATCTGCAGCACTGAAGAAACATTTATAACTTTCCTATCATATTGTCCTGCTGACTCAGGGTGGGAGACGCCCCCATATCTTCCATCTCTCTTATTGACACCAGCAGGGTCTAATGGCTCTACGCTGAGGGCCGCGTGGCCCAGCGTCCATCAGGAGGTGTACTAACATCCATAAATGGCTTTCAGAATTACTCCAAACGTGGATGAGCGATGTTTAGATAATAGACCGAGATGGATTAGCATGCAGATAAATATTTCAACACTTTGGCTTTGTTTATTGATTGAGTCAGTAATTTCCACTTCAGCTCAAATGAAGGCGGTTCCAGACTGTCGAGACCGATGTCTTCCTCATGTCTCTCAGCCTGTGAACTCTGGGCTAAAAAATTAACAACTTCTCAATGGAGTTTTCTGCAAAAGCAGCAGTAATGTACCTGGTCTGGCCGGTTCCCAAGTGCCCTCTGGAACTCTGAGCATAGCATAATGCAGTTTAAACAATATAGCAATGTCAGTTTGTAAGTTTATAAACCATGCCTTGAAAAAAAAGTCATTTTACAAATCTTTTTAAAGCAATGTTTACATTGTTGGAACCTGAAGCCTGACTGAACTAACTGAACTTTTCTGCCCGGCAGTTATGAGGCTAAATGTTCATAATTAAATGCAATCAGACTTTTGCTATTGAGAAAACTACTAATGGTCAGCACGTTTATTTGAGGCCACATCCCACACGTATCTCACTAAAAGAACTGAGACAGTCAGAGGAAAAAGCAATCCGCAGACGTGCTAATTAATGCTGAAAGTCTTTCCTCTGGCCTGGCGCCTCTCATGCCGTCCATGATGAGACCATCACGTTTATTTCTGAATACCTTAATATCTCCTTAAGTGATCAATAATGTGCATCATCATAAATCACGCCATGGCTGCAAAGCTGTTATTCCAAAAGTCAATACCAAACTTGGGAGCAACTAATGGCAGGATTTGGTCTGGTTCCCTGTGGGAAAGGCAACAGACGAAAAAAAAAGATTCATGCATACAGTATGGCACGAGTTTTCAAGTCTCAGCAAAGGTAGTCAACGAGCCTATGCAGCCTTTGAGAGCCACTCTGATAGAGTCTCATCTTTCAGACAGCGTGGCGACTGAATGAATCTTTAAGATAAGTGTGCTTTTGAAGCTCTCACTTTGAATTATGGACTGGCATGTGAGAACAAATTAACAGGTTTGCAGCTAGCTCAACTGTGTTTTTTAGTCTAAGTTTGTAATAACATTGTAATAACACCCCAAGTTCAGCCTCAAAAGAAATGTGGGATACAGTTTATTGTTAGGTCACCTTGTTACAGTGTAATTATACATTTATATAATGTTAGGGTTATGATTGGGGTTTTGTTTAGGGTTTGTTGCATGGAATTAGGCATAATTTACTGTTATTAATATAGTAAGTACATGTAACATTTGTAAAAAGGACACTGTAAAAAAAAAAAAAAAACTAAACAAACATTTTACCAATATTGTATTGTAGTTTCGTTTACATTTGAAAAAAAATATTTGAAAATGTCTATTCAAACATAAGGACATTTAGATTTTTTGGGTAGTCTTTTAAAATATATAAATTTGTGTGTGTGTGAAGAGGGATAGCTTATAAACTAAGCTAATCTGTTTTTTTTTTATGTTTTTTTTTTTTATGCAATGAAATTACAATTCATGGAAAAGGTCATCTCTTATTCTTTTTATTTTTCTGAGCCCAATTTTTCTTAGTTGTAGTTTTATGTCAGATGATCCTGTTGAATTAATGTTGGATCCATGCCCTTTGTTCAACACATGCTCAGATAGACTTTAGCGTTCCTGAACACCTGTTCTCAGATCACGCTGTGAAATCATACTTCACAGCGGCTGACAAGCGTGACATACTCGGAAACAATGCTACAATGTAAGTAATGACTTTTACATTTCTGCCAGTCCATCAGATTAGACACAAAAAGCTCTGATGTCAAAAGCAAACCAGCACTGAAATGGCAAAAGCATCTTAAATTAATATCTATGTATTCAGTCTCATTACACAACACCAAATGTATTGTCAGTCACTTTGAGCACTTTTGACAACATCTGAAAAACAATTTAAAATAGAGTGAAGACTTGAAGGATGAGTGTGTGCGTCTGTGTTTCAGGAGGAGGGTGCTAAATAACAGGCTCAGTTTGACAGAGAGATGCTACAGGTTGACAGGCATCTCACTCCTGGCCAGTGCTGCATGGGGAGGTAAGTGTGTTAGTGCATGTGTATGTGTGTGTGTGTGTGCGTGTGTGTGCGTGCGCACGTGTGTGTAGGTAGATGTATGTGTTTGAAGAGGACAGGCTCGGGGTGTTTTGACTAATAGGAATCCAGGGCACAGTGATTCTGGCATCCAGAGCAGACAGTTGAAATCTCTGGGCAGTTAGTCTGCGAAGCCTCTCAAAGATTTGCCTGTCAGATTAGCTCTATAAAAGCTGAAAGGTTTTCAATAGTACACAAGGTTCCTTCATGGGATTTAAAAAAATTGTGTCCTGATGGGGCACCTTGTGTATCACCAATAAATGAATAAATACATGAATTAAAAAATGTATAAAATATCTCTACAAATCTAAAGTGTAAGGAGATACACTTTACTCTGACATTGGCAGATAAAGACTCTAAATATGAAATAAAATTAAGTATACTTTATAAATATTATTATATTAAAGTAATACAGTAATTAAAAAAATTAAATAAAAAAAATGTATGCAAATTATTACCTTTATTTATTACTGTTTTTATTTCCATGTTAAGATAAACACATATTTAGACAATATTAAATGTATTGTGTTCTGCCAATTATGTTATTATGTAATGACATCACTATGACATAAATTTGTATAATTGTAACGTTTTCATTCTGTTTTGGTTTTGTTTGGTCTGTTTCAGTCTGCACATATATATATATATATTGCAATTATGTTATAAATGACACAATAAAATTAAATTATGTAAATTTTATTATATAGTATATAGCCTAGTTATTTAGTATATTTCTTTGTATTTTAATACTAATCCTGTCACCATTATGTTCACGTTTAGTTCAGTTCTTTGACTCTGACTTGTTTACATTTATCACGTGTCTCTTTGTCTTTGTGTTCCTCTGATCCCTTCGCTCCACCTCGGCCCATCGGCTCCGCCTTGGCTCCTCCCACCCTCAGCTTCACCAGAGACCCTCGACCTTGCGCTTTGACCGGGTTCCCTCGTCCCACCACCTCCCCCTTGATCAGTCGTCACCCTACTTCTGCCACGGACTTGCAACCTTCCGCTGCTCTCAGTCTCTCCACCCCTAAAGCTGGTAGTTGCTCCTGGTGGTTGCTCCTTCCCTCCGGCTCCACCTCTGTTCTCCATCACACCGGGCCTCATTCCTCGGGCACTCTGGCTCTGCCTCAGACACTTGTTGCGCCGGCTTCGCCTAGGTCTCCAGTGCCAGCGATGTCGCTCAGTACCATCAGCTATCGGTCTGTGCCCTGAGATCCATCGGCTCCGTTGATCATCACCAGGATGTCAGCAGCCACAGCAACATCTTGGCTCCTCCCTCCGTCGACTCCGCCGTGGGCTGTCATCATTGCTGGGCTCTGGGTCGGCTTCATCAGGCAATTACCATCATCGCCACCGGGGTTTCGTCGTCCCTTTGCCGCCTCCTCGTCAACTTTCTAAGCCTCCTCCTAGTCCACTGCACGCCGCGAAGACGCGCCTTCCATGAGGGGGCGTTCTGTTACACTTATTCAGTTGTGTTTGTTCGTAGTTTTGTTTTCATGGAGTTTCAGTTTGTTTTCATTAGTCACATGTGTTCCTTTGTTTGAGTTTACCGCCACTCGTCAGTTCCCATGGACACTAATCATCATCACAGCTGTTCGTCATTTAGGTTTTCACCATGTGAATTTTAGTTCTTCACCTTCACTCAGTGTTTGTCCAGTCTCTTTGTGTAGGCATGTGTGTAAATTTAATCAGTTCTGAATCTTCTGTGGATTACTTTGTGGATTTCTATTAAATTCTGTTTTGAATCATCATCATAATCTTTGTGTATTCCTGCACCCTTGCTGACAATAGGCTACTCCACACAAAAATGTGAAGAAATGTGTAGATTGTGTGATGTGTACACACATCTTATTAACATTACCTTTGTAGGCCTCTCTGTAGCAGCAGACACGGTTTCATCAGCCCCACATGCTCCGATAGGAAGGGCCTGGTCGTCCTAATGTTGTATAAGGCAAATCTGCAGAAATGGGCCATTCTAGCAATGTGGTCTATGAAGTTTAACTGATCATCAATCACAACTCAGAGGTTCCTGGCTGTCCCAGCTGAATGGATAAGTTGTGATGAAGTTGTGGGTTAGCCGAGATCCCAAGCAGTTCTGTCTTAGCAAGGTTGAGTTGAAGGTGGTGGTTCTTCATCCAGTCCGAAATGTCTGTCAGGCAGGCTGAGATGTGAGCAGCTACTGTCGGATCATCTGGCTGGAATGAGAAGTAGAGTTGTGTGTCATCTGAATATCAGTGATAGGAAAAGGCATGTTTGTGAATGACATATCCTAGTGATGTCATGTAGTTGGAGAAGAGAAATGGTCCAAACACTGAGCCCTGAGGCACCCCAGTTTGCTAGATCTTGCGACTTAGACACCTCACCCCTCCAAGACACCCTGCAGGACCTACCTGAGAGGAGAGACTTTAAACACTGGAGTGTGGTTTCTGAGATTCCCATTGTCATGAGGGTTGACAGTGTACACTGTAAAGCAACATTTTACACTGTAAAGCAACTATGTGCACTGTTTTGTCAAGTTACGTTAATGAAAATAAGTCAGATCAGGTAGAAAAATCTCTGTTTGATAACAACAACCTATAATTCCTTTGATAGCAAGGAACACATCATCTAGCTATCATATCCAACCTGTACAATCCAGTGCCAACACTACTTCCACAGACCACAATCAAACACCCAAACAAGTAGATGAATAAAACCTTGCAAATCACTTTAGACTGCATATCAGCAGTCATATCCTACAGTCACACCTTGAACAGAGTGCTGCAGGTCTGCTGGTTTGCGGTTCCTCTGAGGGGAACCCAAATCCCTCTATAGGGATCTATTAGACAGGCCAGCACTCACGCCACTGTTCTCAATTGTCATGGAGGCCTTTGCCGAAGGGAAAATAGAACCATTTACCCAGGATAGCCTGCAGACATTTTCTTCTTCTTCTTTTTTCTTTCACTGTTTCTCTATTTCTCTGCCTCAGTACTCCCTGGGGAGCGAAATGAAGGTTTTCTTGGCATGTGTGGAAGCTTATCCTGTGGTGTCCGGCGTAAGTTTGAGATACTGCAGGATTTCTGAGGGGAACTACACAGAATTTAAACTCACCATGAATAAATTCCAGCAGTCATTAATTTATAAGATTTGCCTTTACTCAAACTATATTGTGGTCATATATTTTAATGTTAACACTTTACAATAAGGTATAATTTGTTAACATTATTTAATGCAATAAATAACATTAACTAACAACAAGCAATATATTTTTTACAGCATTTATTAACATTTGTTTATTAATAAAAATGTTCATGTTCATGTTTGTTCTCAGTGCATTAACTAATGTTAAAATATATAACTTTAGATCTTAAAAATGTGTTAGTAAATGTTGAGATTAACATTAGCAAAGATTAATACATGCTGTATAAGTATTGTTCATTATTAGATCATGTTAACTATAGTGTTAACACATGTTAACAAATGAAACCTTATTGTAAAGTGTTACCATTTTAATGATCATTTCAGGAGAGGAAACCAACAATAAAATATTCTTCAACTGTCCTTATAGGAAATGTCTTAGCCTGTATACAGTATATGCATAAAAAAATCGCAAATTAACTTTTATTTACTTCACGGATGCTTTTACCTAAAGTGACTTACAATGAAGAATTATATAAATGATCCATCACAATGAAGCAGCAACATGAGTCCCGCTAAGTTCCAGAATGGTTGGTACTTCTCTAGAAGTAAGAACAGTGATGAAGGTTAGAAATTCCATTAAAAAAAAAAAATCAATAAAATAATCAGTCAAAAAATCAGGTTCGAGATCAAATTATATTCATGCATTTATATAGAGAAAAAAAAATGTGTCCAGCAAGCAGACTTAAAAGAAGATCCATTTACTGTATGAGACTCATTTTCAGAGAATATATTATTATTATTTTGTATGTAATTTTATTTAGCAATTGTTTTTAATGTACAGTAAATGCATGGAAACACTTTTTACACTGTAAAGGGAGCCATTGTAAAAAAAAAAAACAGTTTAAATTATTACACTATTTAAGAAGTAACTTCACTTTATCTCTAACATATTTTGTGTTTTTAAAGTCTAACAAATCTCTGGATTAGTAATTGAATTAGTTGTGTTTAGCTTGAATCCTTCTCCAGCTGATTTTGTGGCTGCTCCGTAATCTGTAGAATCAGGAGGGGGGTTTCAGACTTCATTTGTGTGGTAAAATCATTGCTGCCACCCCTGGTCCTAGAGACCACAGGCCTGTTTCAAGTATAATCTAAACTGTAAGCGCCGTTTCCTCTGCTTCTTATGAGGAGAAGGGCATAATTCAAAATGTCACATGTGTTCGTCGGCCACTTCAATGGATTTATCACAAATGGTTTCTGAATTTCTCTAATATCAGCACCCTAATCTCTAGTACTTTAATATGAACTGCAGCAGCAGTGCCCTTCCTCTGAAATCTTCTTACTCTTCGCTGAGTGTCTGTCAGAGGGGTTGCAGAGGAAGCTGGTGGAGGCAGATTATCACTGTACACACACAAAAAAAATTAAGTGCTCAGATGCAAGTTATATAAGATAACATTTAGTGCAAATAAAGACTGCAATGAACATAGCTTTTATGCCATCCATGAGTTGAACTCAGACTTAATAATCCAAAAGCATCTTGTCTTGCTATCAAGAATCTACCAATAATTTAAGGCAAAACAACTTTTTGTGACTTTAATATTCCATGCAATGAAGGCGGTGTTAAGTGAGTTTCAGATCTGAAAATAAACAAAGGTAGGTAATACTCAGAATTTAACATTAAAGTTGAGGAGCTAAATTCACAGCATTTCAAAGTTCCCGTAATGCTGGTATCCCAACCTCAAAGCAATCAGTCATCAGTCATAAGACATGCAATCAGATTCTTTTTTAAATCATTGATGGCGTGTTGACATGCCATATTTGAATGTATGCAAATGGTTTGATAGCTATTCCGGAGGGGGCGCTTTTCAGAAAATAAAAACTCATCAATATCCAAGCAGGTAATAGTTGTACTTAGCTGTATTACATGTAATACTAGCAGTATTACGTTCTTTTAGCACAAGCAAAACACATGCTTAACATACAGTATAGGCCTATTCATTTTAAAGGCTCCAAAAACTCCTGTGTAATGAGCTCTAATAAACCGATCTTCACTAATTACAGCAGTAATGAGATGGTAATTTCATCTCTGATATGGCATGCATGAATAAGCAAATGGGAAACACTGGCATACTGGGCAGTGATATAGAGCTGAGTTCTACAAGCTGGACGGTGCCATATGGAAAAGCCTGTTTGCTTTTGTTATTTATAGACTCCTGTCCAAAATGATGGATAAATGAACACAAAAGCTACAGCCATTAACATGATTACTTGTATTCAGCCATCATTACTTTTACAACATTATTTTCTTTCTTTATTATCATTGCTATAGAATTATCATTTTTATTACTGTACCAGAACAACCTACATTACTGATTATTAAGGTTATTAATATAATTAATATCACTGTTATAAAGTATTTTTCTAATCTGAATAAAATTGTCATTAAATTGTTATTAAGACATGCATGATAGATTCTTAAGTTGTTGGACATGCTAATCAGGTATTAGTTTTCCTATTAATTTTAAGGTATCTAGAGATCAACATAAGACATCAGTCAAATACTTCTATTTTCATATACTGTTTCATGGTGTGATAAAGTAAAAAAAATGTCAGCTGTATTGGAAAAAGTATGCTGTGACATTCAGATGATGAACCTGACATATGTGGATTATAGGAAAAGCATGTCAAACCGAAGGTCATATGTTGCTGAAATTGCAGCAGCTGTTTTCCTTATTTTGTTCCCCTCAAAAAAAGAGAGAAGTAATTTATGTACTAATCTTTCTACAGTTAAATTATTTATTACAGTGACAAGAAAATACAAAATACAGTCTCAACGCGTTGATATTTTTTAAAACTGATTTGTGCTCAAGCAAAAAGGTACAAGAGGCTTTTTAGTTTTGAGAATATATTCATGGTTTAAGGGTTTTGTTAGGCACAGCAAATAGTGTCACAAGTGTCTTATCACTATCATAAAACAATTAATAAAATTGATACAATTCATAATTTGTTTATTCTTCAAATAGTTTGTTAAGTGCTATTTTTGCTATAGACGTGTTTTGCAGCATAACTGGAATGCTGTGTTGATCAATCAGCATCAAGGAACATAATCTGCGTTACAATTAAAATCTGAGAATGATGTTACATATATTTTGAAGTGAAGTGAATAAAATACTCATGAAGATTTTTTTTTTTTTCTGTGGTGAGAATATACAACACGTTTTGTTGTTTTATTTTTGTCTGATACAAAACGTAAAAGACCACCAGATTCCCAACAGTGTCAGTTTGGTGAATTTAAACCAGCAAAGGTTCTTTGCCTCTCAGGATATCAGAATCCAGCAGCCCTTGATCTCGACTGTGGCAGCAGCGTGTGGATTGATGTGAGTAATGTAGTCAAGGCCAGCTGTTAGCATGAGGAGAATCACTCGTGTCAAACACACTGACCCCCATTTCCAGCCTAATAATGCAGATCCATCTAGTTTCAGCCCGGCCCTGTGCTTGCATATGGAAAAGGTGTCAAACGCTCAGCAGAAAGCCAGCCTGTCCCCCTGGGCTCTGTCGCATGAACTATGTGTCACCTACATGTCTACCCCTCAAGTGTGATAACAGATCTGTGTATGATCTCGGAATACTGTCGACTCTTTAGCCCTGTAATGATGGCTGTATGACATTTGCTCCTTGCAGAATATATTGGAATTCATTTTTGGTGAAGAAGCCTTAATGTTTCCTGACATTCGCTGGGATTTTTATGAGCTGCGTTTGAGGATTAATTGAGATTTTCTGCTGAGCTGAAAATCCTTATCATGAGCTAAAAAACAGTTTACATTCATATGGCATGGGACTGGTGATGTGCACCCTCAAACTCACACTGATTTTCTAGTGCTCGCCACAGTCGTATTTCTATTGTTTTAAAATGAACTACAACGGCAGAAAAAAGTCTCAAGGCTTTTCTTTGAGATGGAGGGAAAAAAACGCAGTGATAATATTCTTGTCTGGCTCAGAGGAGATACAGCGGGCGTCTGCGATCCGTCAATGTCAGCCCGAAGACAGAGGAAATGGGCGACGGAAGCGGACGGAATGGCTGAAGTGTGTGATTAAGAGTAATGACTAAAACATTGAGGGAAAAACTCATTCTAAATCACTCATAAAGTGAGGTGCAATCGCTGCCGTCCCCCAGAACTCCATCAACAGCCAAACGCCTCTGGATTTACCGCCCTGCTTCTCTCAGAAAGGGTGGTCCTGTGGATGATGGAGGGAACGTTTTCCACAAACTGTTACCTACAAATAAAAAAATTTTCTAATGTAAGTGACACGTGCATTAGAGCACATTTTACGCATTTCTTTGGAGTCCCACAATGGCACACTTTGCATCTTAAAACACACAAGTAAACCCTGGAGGAGCGCTGGACGCATTCGGCTGTCAGAGTTTTATTAATAGAAGTTTTATTTATGGCGATGTCACCTCCATGTCAGAATAAATTCTCAGGAAAAGATGTCTTAAATTCCCCACGTGGCAACGGGGTGACATTGATATCTCTAAGCCAACAGTTACGATTATGACACACACAAATGTTTTAATCGATTCTCTTGCACTTCACACGTTCTTTCAGGTCAGTCTAACTCGAGGGATGTCTCGCGAGTGTCAGACTTGAGACTCAATATGGATTTTATCCTGTAATGGAAATGCTTTTTTGAGGAGAGATAAATTTATATTAAATCCCAATGCTGAATAAAGCCGAGGACATTTCCACTCACTTGTAAAGACCTCTGACACTGTACGGCAGCTCAGCCGTGAGATGACGCCAATTTAAATGACAAAAGCACAACGGATTGTATAATTAAATATTTGTCAGCTAAGATTCACTCTTCCTGCATAATATAAAAAGATTTGTTTAGCTAAGGCTACACCTTAATGTAAAAGGTGATGGTGCTGTAAATGTACTGGAATAAAACGGAACAATGGGGAACAAGATATCCATCAAACCAAAAATACCAAGAGAAACAGCGAATGAAGTCAAAAGAAGTGTTGTATCGGGGGAGGGTTGCCCCCTCAAGTATATTTGTCTTGGGAAAGTGAACTTTGAGTCATCAAAATTCACTGCAATTCCACTTCTGAGCACCAATGCAGCTCTTCTGCCAAACCTGTCAACAGTGGGATGTCAGACAGCTTTTACACAGCGTGTACGGGGCACAGCGTTTGTCAAAGAGATCTCTCTCTCCACTTACAGTGGTCATGGAGTCCAGCACCTTGCCCGTCTCATGCCTCCAATCTCTCTCAGTGCCATCCATCACTTCTCCACTCTAAATGGAGGGAGCAAAACTTGCTGAAATATTCCGGAGAGGACAAAGGGACGGTTTCTGCATCTCAAACGCTCCTTGTAGCAGAACATGTGGGACATGGCTTTTAGATCTTTATTTCTGGGATATTTGTCTACACATACATTTTAAAGTTGATTTTGTTGATTACAAACGCAAAGACGTCTTATGTTTGGGTGGACTGTCATTTCATTTTCAATCATTTTCCTTTATTTCATTTAGCAGATGCACAACTCAAATGTTGGATAGCATGGTCTAGTTTGATCCTGCTACACTGTAAAATCCAATTAGTTCAACTTACTTGAAAAAAGCATGCAAACCGATTGCACTCAAAAAACTGAGTAAAGTGAAATAGGAATAGTATGTAGTACTAACAAGTGCATGTCTAGTAGTGTACACTTACAAGAGAGTTCCAGTAACTTAAAATAATTTGTATACTATACTTGATCTTTTACTTTAGATGTACTCATTTATGCTAGTTGTGTTAACTCTGATGTAAAATCCAATTAGTACACCTTACTTGAAAAAAGCATGCAAACCGATTGCACTCTAAAAACTGAGTAAAGTGAAATAGGAAAAATATGTAGAACTAACAAGTGCATGTCTAGTAGTGTACACTTACACGTGTACACATCTATTATAAATCATTGAGAATAGTTTCACAATTTTACAAAGATAACATTTACAACTGGACAAATAAATGTAAGGCAATGATACAGTTCAAAGGTAAATTTATTGTATTGTTTTCTTAAAAACTGCACAGGGGTGGTCCACACAAGTTTGCATTGGGGTATACAATTTATGTAAATCACTAGGTTTAAAAAAAACAACAACAACTGTAAAACAAAAAAACGGAAACACTTAATAATAAGGTTCATTAGTTAACATTAGTTAGTGTATTAACTAACATGAACTTACACTGAGCAATACATTTGCTATTGTATTAATTAATCTTTGTTAATGTTAGTTAATACAAATACAGCTGTTCATTGTTTGTTCATGTTAGTTCACAGTGCATTAACTAATGTTAACCAATACAAACTTTGATTTTAATAATGTTTTAGTAAATGTTGAAATTAATATTAACTAAGATTAATAAATGCTGTAGAAGTATTGTTAATTCTTAGTTCATGTTAACTAATTAACCATATTGTTAAGTTGTTTCCCAAAAACCTTTTACAGTACAACAATATAATTTTTTTTAATATAAAATCTGAATAAAAATAAATAAATTTGAGACCATACCCTGACTCTAACACATCCTCAACAAACAGCTTTAACAATTCAATAAATAACAATTACTCACTTTAATCAATAACACTTTGGAGACCAAACTTGGTAGAAGTGCAAAAAAAGTGGCTACATTCATTATCCTAAACAATGAAAAAGCAATGTCTCTGACACACATGTACATTAGAAATGAATACGCTGACAGCATCTTAAAGGGTTAGTTCACCCAAAAATGAAATTTCTGTCAGTAATTACTCACCCTTATGCCGTTCCAAACCCGTAAGACCTTTATTAATCTTCGCAACACAAAGGAAGATCTTTTTGATGAAATATGAGAGCTTTCTGTCCCTCCAAAGATTAACGTCATTGTGACTTTTAAGGCCCAGAAAGGTAGTAAAGACACTGTTAAAATAGTCCATGTGACTACAGTAGTTCAACCTTAATGTTATGAAGCGACGAGAATAGTATTTGTGTGAAAACCCCCCGCCAAATAACGACATTATTCAACAATCTCTTTCTCTTCAACGTCATTCTCCTACGCTGTTGATCTAGTGTGAACAGCGCAGCGCTTCTGGGTTCTACATCAGAACGTAGGCTTATTATTGGCCGACGCTGGTCATGTGTGATGCTGGCCAATAATAAGCCTACATTCTGACATAGAACCTAGAAGCACTGTGCTGTTTACACTATCGTCAACAGTGTAGGAGAATGACGTGGAAGAGAAGAGATTGTTGAATGTAGTTTGTAGCGAGCAGGACGAGGCAGAGGGCCGTGAGAGAGCGGCGCTAGGCCGCTGGCGTGATTGCTGATGAGCAACACCTGTGAGACGCACCGGTCTCGTATCTCTCACGGAGGAGCAGAGGCATAAAGGAGGAGCGACGACAGTAGAGATCGAGAGAGGCCAGGCCTGGATTTTATGTTGTTATGTGTGGCCAGCAGTCATCCTCGAGGGGCAGCTGGCTTATACTTTCGTTTTGTATTTGTTTTATTTTAGGTTATTAAACTTGTTGAATGTTCGCCGGTTCACGCCTCCTTCTTCCCATAACAACTGAACCTCGTTACATCGTTATTTGGGGTTTTTTTTGCACATAAAAAGTATTCTCGTCGCTTCATAATATTAAGGTTGAAATACTGTAATCACATGGATACCAATGTTTTTACTAGTTTTCTGGGCCTGGAAAGTTTCAATGACGTTGCGTTCAATGGAGGGAGAGAAAGCTCTCTGATTTTATCAAAAATATCTTTATTTGTGTTCCAAAGATGAACGAAGGTCTTACGGGTTTAAAACGGCATGAGGGAGAGTAAATACTAACAGAATTATCATTTTTGGGTGAACTAACCCTTTAACTTGCTCATGAACTAATGGGCTGATAATTTTAAACAAGTGGCTTAGTTTCCCTTTTATTTGTCTATCAACTAATCTAATTCCACTGTCATAAACGAATTTAATCTAATGCCAAACATCGTTAATCTTGCACATTTCATTACTCAAGAGATTTTTCAGAGATTGCCGTTTTGGTGGGAGTTTGTTCTGTCCCAAACCAAGTGTTTTTCATGTCTTTTGTGTAATCCAAATTTAAAGCATAAGACAGACCTAAATAGATGCAAATTGCATGATTCTGCAGATTATTACAATACCTCTCTCAACAATGATGGCAGTAGACACTGGGCAAAGGTAAAGAGAGAGATTCTTCTTCATCAATGACAGTCAGCACCCCAACAGATACTTGTGCCCAGGCTTCATCAACATCACAAACCTGAATGAAACCAAACAATAAAAATATTACAACAGGGAAAAGTGAAAAGGCATGATTAATTGTCAGTTATCTGTCCTGCATACATGTGTGTATTGCTCATGCATGAGCAGCCAGTTGTTATCCTTTGAACAAATCGATAAGATTTAGTAAATACAAAATATTATTTTTATATTATTATATATAAATATTATTACAAAAAGCGCTCATGT
Source organism: Rhinichthys klamathensis goyatoka (assembly GCF_029890125.1). NCBI lineage: Eukaryota > Metazoa > Chordata > Actinopteri > Cypriniformes > Leuciscidae > Rhinichthys > Rhinichthys klamathensis. The sequence goes on along the minus strand of NW_026607283.1, from coordinate 98,008 downwards.
TGCTTCATGAAATGAGCTTAAACCACTGGAGACACATGAGCTAATGATTTCTTTCATTGCTGCCTATTGAGGAACAGAAAGGACTTGGATTTTATTAAAAGTATCATAATTTTTTATCTGAAGATGGAAAAAAGTGTCATAATAATAAAGAATTAAGGCTGCAGGAAACTCACCCCTGTATTAATTTGCTGCATAAGATCATCAAATTTCTCTCCAATGCTTCTTGAAGACTTGTGACAAAACGTGGTGTGTAGCGATCCACAGCACCATAAAAGTTACTCTGCAGTCTGCAGATCTGTGGTGACTATCCTGTCAAACTCTGCAAACACCTACAACACAGGCACACAAAAAAAGGCATGGGACAGTGTGGAATTTTTTCAATGCATGGTCAGGCCTACAGGCCAATCCTAAAGCCAAACCTAAACAGAATGTGGTTTCTCATGGTGGAAAAAGGGATATGAATAAGTTATTGGTCTCTCTGTAAAAAGAGCTGGCCACTGCTCCATCTGCATCCACAATCACACATCTTCGCATTGAGAAGGTCTGGTCCATCTTTGATGCAATCAGAGGTTCCACTAGTCTAGGATAACATCACTTAACATTACTAAGTTTCTCATCTTGTTAAAAGATTGCATTACATTCTTAATGTACTCAATTTAAAAAATAAAAGTATAATGCTATTGTGAATTCATAAATACTGTCACAAATCATCACAAACTTAATCTCTGCATAAACTGCAGGTTAACGTTACATTTAACTGTAAATGTGCGCCATTTCACACGATTTGTAACCTTAATCATTTATAAACCAATGCCAACAGAGGAGAATGCATCAGTGAAAATGCATCGGTTTTAAATTTGGGAACAATAAATAGCTTTTCAGGCATTCCAGGAACTGTTATGCCTAACCATATTCTTCAAGCTCCGAATATCACAATTATTTGGTACACATTAAGGAGATCAGTAAAGATTAGCGACAGACAGTAAAAAAAAAACATTCACACAAAAGTCGCATGCTTTATTACTCACCTTATTATCATCTCATATTATTATTCCAAAAATGTAGCGAGGCTCCAGATAAAAATGTAGACAGTCTCCAGTCTGTCTCTAGCTGTGTCCCAATGTGAAGGCTGCATCCTCCGAAGGCCGCGGACTTCGAAGGATGCAGCCTATTCGTCTTTCAAAGGACGCACCTTGTAGCCTTCATAGGATTTCCTAATTGCGCATCCAGGTGTTCCCGATTACCGCTCCATGGCGCCAAGCAACAGTGCGAGACGGAGCTGCCATCCTGATGATTAATTTGTTATAATTGAGTAAACTACTATGGAGCCAGAATTGGCTATTGTCATTTTTATGTTTTATATTTTACTGAGGATGTTAAATACATGAATTTTCTAAACGACATTTAGGCCACTTGTCTTTAAAGTCAATTTTTTAGGAGGAAAAAGCTCAGTAGCTATAATAGAATAAGCTAAAAAAGACTTCACATATAAAAAAGAAATATACCACAAACACAAGGTTAGGTTATATAAAAATAAAACATTCATAAATTATTTTATGATTAACATATTACTGTCTTCAGTGAACTCAACGCAAATGATAATAATATTATTATTATTAGCCTACATTTAGGCTACATATTTAGAAGGCGCTTTTATCCAAAAAAGGAACAAAGAAATTCGTCAAATGTCAGTCATTATACAGGGCTAAGATTATCACAAATAAACACAAGATTTTGACGCAAATGTGTGTGGGAGTGTGAGCGCGCACTGCATGACACGGAGGCGCGGCCGCGAACTTGCATTTTCCCATCAACAGTGGAAACAACTTAAAAAAATACTCTATAATGTCTGGTCATACAGAAAAGAATAATACATCATTCGCAACTACTTTTATTTGTCTCACATAACAAGAAAACGTTGTGCTTTTGTAAAATAAAATAAAACAATCAGTCGCGCTTTCATGATCTCCGTGAACTGGCGCGCGTCTCATAAATGAACTGAAACAAAATATACCCAAAGCTTGAAATGTTCACTTTTAAACGAACAATTAAAATGCCTCGTTATTTATTCAGACACATTTATTATCATTAGCCTATAAATCATGGTTCCAGAGTGGCTCTTCTCATTCAGCATTGTGGGAAAAATATAATTTCCAGGTTCTAATCTGGTCTTAGAAAACCAGTAAAATCGACATTTGTCCCATAGTAATTTGTGAATATTTTAAATGTTTAATAAAGGGGCAAAAAGTCTCTTTTTTTTTTTTTTTTTTTCACCATTTGTGTAGCCTACAGTTCAAATTTTGGTGTTCAACTTTGGCTTTTAAAATACAACAACCTTTCATTTTTAGTTTTTCAATTACGGGTTAAAAAAAAAGGAAAAACAAATGGACGCAAAAGTAGGCTACCTTATATTATTAAATATTTCAAATAATGTATGTGTAGAAAGGTTTGATAGTCAATCACAATACTAGTATCAAAGACTTTAATCTAAAAAACTATCACTAAACTATTTTTAGTTTAATAGTCTGTGTAAATTTGCATCCATTCGTTTTTAATTTTTTAACCCATAATTGAAAAACGAAAAATGAACGGATTCAAAAGGCATAGTTGAACACCAACATTTAAATTTGAACTGTTGGCTACACACCAAATGCTGCACCAAAAATGCTGTCGTCACCGGCGCGCAATGAATTATGGGGTAGGATCGGGTAGGATAGACCGCAAAGCGTCCATTTATGTATCCTTCCTTTCACGGGGAAACGAAGGGTGCATTTGGTGTCGCTTTTGAATCAGGGTAGCCTTCGTCGCGCCGCGATGACGCAACCGGCCTTCAAATACGGCCTTTGAAGGATGCGAAATTGAATTGGGACAGCCTTCATCGCGCCGCGGTGGCGTAATCGGCCTTCAAATGCGGCCTTCGAAGATGCAGCCTTTGAATTGGGACAGCCTTCGTCACGCCGCTGTGACGTAATCGGCCTTCAAATGCGGCCAATCGGCCTTCAAATGCGGCCTTCGGAGGACGCAGCCTTCACATTGGGACACAGCTTCTGTCTTTCCACATCTTCAAAATTGGCGCTGAAATACACAGAATCTATCGCGCATGCTCTCACAAGTGCAGCTTCTTCTTCTTTGTTTTTTCGGCACATTAGGCACGCTTTAATGCACTGCTGCCTCTCACTGGTTTAGTAACGCCATTGCATCATTTGTTGCTACTTGCTTGTATCAAGTAAGCGTCACTCAAATGATTGAGTAACTTGTTATTTTCACCCTGCAATTGACCGTAACTCAACAAAACCTAGTAAGAAGTATGTATTTTATATAACGGAGTAAAGTTAACTAATATATGTGAGTCAGGAACGCTATTGGATTTTACAGTGTAGTAGATGCCATAACTACACCATTCTGTGGAAGTATCATCTTTCTTTAGATACAAAATTATTATTATTATTATTATTATTCTTTGTCTGGTGCCACAGGTGAGGATAGTCGGTGCCATCAGCCAATCTGCGTTTTCACTTAGGATACGTTTACACGACAACGATATGCTTAAAGCGGAGAAGTTTTTCCTTTGAGTTTTCCGCGTACAGACGACACCATTGTCAAAACGATCCCTATTCACACAGATCCGCGAAAACGACTAAAACCGCTGTATTATGCTGCCAGGCCATTAGATGGCGATGAAACACTATAGACTGAACACGTAATACGCATGTGCATGACGTCATCGTTTCAGAGATTCAAGTTTTCAAAAACTTGCACTTTGAAACCCGTTTTCAAAAGTTTGTTTTCATGCACACAAAACGCTGTTGTCGTGTAAACAAACATCCAAAACGCATTAAAATTTTTACGTTTCTAGTTAAAAATGGTGTCGTGTAAATAGCCCCTAACTCACGTCGAAGCTAAAAGACAAAAACAACATTGATATCTATGGGAAGGCTAACGGATAGCTCTTTTCAGGTATTTTACAGCTTTTTGTGAACACTAAAAACAAAGCAGATGAGACGCGGGACATGTTTTGACAGTCTCGGCAGCCCCTGTTTTGGGAACATCATGTAATGGTCAAATACAAAGCCTGCAGAAACGTTTCTTACAAACAAAAATAACTTCTAAAATATACCTTTCTTCTTCAAGACCTTCTCTCTGAAATATTTTGCGTCAGTTATTCATTTTTGTTTTTACAACATTTTGCTTTGAAATAGATATTTTGGAAAGGTGATCTTGATCTTTATTCAAAGTAGAAAGTCACCTTCTACTTTTGAGTCAGTTTTACTTCTATGCTGGAAAAACCAGCCACTACATGGAGACAGGTTCAAGATAGTCATTGGTCGTCTTGGTTTCTGCTTAAACTGAAATGTTCAAAGACTTCAACCAAAAGATCTTCTTCAATTCATGCTGATTGATCAAAGAAAGTTGCATCACCTTATTGATACCAAGAAATACAAGTGAAGTAGCAGATTAGCCCACATGCCATGTTTTAGTGCCAGAGACCCATGAGTACCGGCTTGTTACTATTCAATGCTTTCAGCCTGTGAGCTCACTGTGTTATTGCTGAGCTACGAGGGGAAGTGCTCGAGTCCAAATATCTGTAGAGACAGAGGAAATCAGACTGCTGGATGGACAGAGATTGCAAGTCCTCAAGTGAGGATTAGAGTGATTGCAGTATGAGCTGGATTTGGAAAATGTCACAAGTTTTTTTTTTTTTTTTTGGTAAATGAAAACAGACAGAAAAAAAACACTGACAACATTTTCCCAAGATATGCTGGAGAAATGTCAACATGAGCAACCGTTCCATCACCCCAACTCCCTTACCAGTATTTATAAAAACAAACAAAGAAAAAAAAATTCTGGCAGACTCTGAAGAACTATATTTTGGAAAATGGTGTAAAAACAACAGATTAAATTGTTAATGTTTACTGCTAATCAAATAAAGGTTAAATAAATAGTTTACCTAAAAATAAAAATGCTGTAATTGGGTGCTCATGATCTATTTTCCGCCCATCTATCTATCTATCTATCTATCTATCTATCTATCTATCTATCTATCTATCTATCTATCTATCTATCTATCTATCTATCTATCTATCTATCTATCTATCTATCTATCTATCTATCTATCTATCTATCTATCTATCTATCTATCTATCTATCTATCTATCTGTCTGTCTGTCTGTCTGTCCGCTCACTCACTTTCATTGCTAAGAAAGGAAAAAGCTACTATATATTCTGTCTAACATCTTGTGTTTTGTGGAAAATAAAACAACAATGAGTAAATTACAAAAGTAAAATTTTTGGATGGACTATTCCTTTAATACGTATTCACAATTTAATTATTGTTATGAAGTGGACAAGTAGACAGGAATTTCTCAATGTTGTTTTATCAAAATGTTGATTTTTATATATATATATATATATATATATATATATATATATATATATATATATATATATATATTCTGATCACAAATTAAGCAATATGAAGCTCAATATAATTTCACCTCTATTATAATCATAATTTTATAATAAAAAAGTTATGAAACCACTGCTCTGGTTTTTTTTAGTCAAATATTTTGTTTAAATATATGGTGACACTTTACAAATATGATTAAATTTGTTATCATTAGTTGCATTAGATATTGCATTGGGTATTAGGTTTTAGCTTTGGCATATATTAGAAACATTATTAATTTAAAAATATGCTATTGTTTTTTCTTAATTAATGTTCATTCATAATGTAATACAATTAGGCTAAATTTAGAAACTAAAGGCAAAACCATTGATTTTTGTCGGTTTTGAGATTTTGGACAATTTTGCAGTTTCACATCCAAAATACACAAGTGTTTATTTAATTAAAATGTAGCTATTTTCGACTGTAGATGTCATTTACAACACATGGTTGTTATAGTCAGTTTTCTCGACATCGGTTTTTCCTCATGAACTGAGCCAGAAATCACCACTTCTGTAGCACCTAATGTATACAGTAAATGGTCCAGTTTTATTCCTAGAAGCTGAAGGTTTTTTTTTGGTTTTTTTGTTGTTGTTTTTTTACAAAGGGTTGCTTTGTAAGGGTTGTAGGCTTGGCTAATAGATCATTTATCTAAATTAAATAACATTTTATTCCTAAAAACATTTTTTTTTTTTTCCTCTGGCTGTTGACAGTATTTTCTGATTTATGGAGTGGTAAGTAAAGGATATCCCCTCTGTAAAAACTATTAACTCTAATATGTCAGCATACAATTTTGAACATGGCTTTATCCAATATTCAGATTTCTGTTCTTGAAATGTATGCAAATCAGTGCATCTTTAATTAACTACATCATTTGCATGTTTAAACATAACCGTTAAGGTACTGTGATGAATCAACTGGGAAAAGTATGGTTACATCTATTCGTTTTTTTTTTTTTTTTACCTATCCCCCTGTAGTGTCTTGCCTTAACTAATGTTAATTTATACAACTTAAAGAGTGTAATAACAATTACAATGTAATAAAAAAAAGATTAATAAATGCTTACAAATTCTGGCTAATGCATTGACAAATAGCATTAACTAGCATATAAAAGTTAATTTTCAAGTGCTCCAAATATGTGGTAATGTTTAAAATTACAGTTATTATTGTGCAGAACAATTAAAGGAGATTTTAAATCCATTTAAGAAAATGTTTCTGTCGATTAATTGCATGCTACAGTCCAGCCAGACAATTTCAAACCAAACAGACAAGAATCCAGGTGTCAGAGAGGACGATTTAATGGTCAGACCGTCGGAAAATGTTTCTTTGTAGCTACATCATCTACATAAAGATGCTGATGGTCTAGTGAAAGTAAAAAAAAACCCCAAAAAACAGTCGTCAGCAGAGCACAATTACACATCTCAGATCGTCACAGGCCGCACAAACACACACGCTTTAGATGGGAAGGTAAAATGCTCAATTAAGCATGCTATGGTAATGGCTGCTCTTCCAGCCTGTCAGGATCCTGGAGGTGTACATGTTTTCTCTGCAGACAGCTTGATGCGTGAGCATGTGTTATTCTGCTGAGACTGGATTCTGTCATCTCACAAATGTGATGTCCAACTATGCGTACTTGAGAGGAAATATGCAATGCTGTGTTTTTAAGGGAAAGCTGTCATAAAAGTAACTTAAATACAGGCTGTTATTAATAAGCTGGTAAGAATTTGTCTTATTATGAAATTTTCTGACAATTAAAATAATTTGCATTTAATTTAGGAAGTAATGTTGTAACTAAATAACAGTATTTCCCAAATAGTCTGCAGAAAATCACATTTTAATCAATTTTTTTTTTTTTTTTTTTTCTGGGAAAAACATCTAAACATCCTTAAAAAGAGAAGATCATTATTACTGTAATGATGATGACGATGATGATGAAGATAGTGTTGATTATGATGACGATTATTATTATTCAAAATAATTATTATCATAGTTAAATTTAGTGAGGGGTAAACGTTTGCAAATGGATCAAGACAGCTTGAAGTCTTTATATCTTATCAGTCTTGTTTATCAGGTAAATTGTTTCAAGGATAATTGAATTTTGTTAAAGCAAGAATGGAATATATATAACAGATATAATTTATGCAGTGGGTAATTCATTTTTAATATATCCCTGTTGTTTAATTATTCTAAGATGTTTTATGTATAAGAAAACATTGCAAATAAAATGCCTTGTATGCTTTCTATTTTTAAGGTGAAATCCTCTGAAAGTATATACATTTTGTGGTAACACTTTATTCCACTGTGTCATTTTTACATCTGTTACATGTAGTTACTATATTAATAACTATAAATTATGCATGATTACATGGAACTGACCCTAAACCAAACCCTAATCCTAACCCTATAGTTACTATAGTTATAGCATGTAGTTTCTGTACTTAATATTACTTACATTTTGAATTACAATGTAACAAAGACACTTTAAAATAAAGTGTAAACCATTTTGTTTATCATATTAAGATAATTTCAGTTGTTCTGTTTATTAACACATTATTTAACAGTGTCCTTGTTAGATGTTACATGTACTAACTATAGTAATAAATGTAAATTGTGCATGCAACTAACCTAAACCAAATCTAATCCTGACCCTAACCCTCTAGTAAGTACATGCAGTTAATTAATATTAGTGAGGTCTTAAATGTATAATTACACTGTAACATGGACACATTTTAAAATAAAGTGTAACCTATCTTTTCATTTGTTATTTTTGCTTTGTTTTTAGATTTCACATTAATGGGACAGTATGTGAATATTCACAGAGAGCATTGTTACTTAAAGATTTTATTAACCTATAGTTATGACTGCAAGAGAAGAATTGAAGATTACAAATTGTGTCCCAACTTTCTGAATTTCCCTTGCCCAGTTCTTAGATGAGAGTATCATTTCTGTTCTTCAAGACCATTTTGTTGGAACGGTGAGGTTTGAGAAGTCTAAAATTTCTCAGTCCTCTTCAGAATAGATTAATCATGGTGTCTGTAGATTATTCTCTCAAACTAATCACCGGCTTCACTGCCAGATGTAACTGAAATCAGCCCAGAACATGTTACAGCCACGCCTGACAGCCTCTCTCACACAACTCATTACAATCCATTCATTCTGTCTGGTATTGAATGTGTTTAAAACAAGAGAGAGGCTTATTTTAATGCAGAATATAGTCTGAGATGAAAGAGGGCGTTTCTGCCCACTAGCGCTCTGGCTGTCGCCCACAGTAACATGTTGTGCTTGTTTGGTGTTCATGGCTGCATGGCTGTCAGTGCACGCCCAGTGACATCCTACTGTTCTGAGCACTTGACTGACAGCTCAGGCAGCCAGCACAAGCAGGAAATCAATAAAGCTGGACCCTCTAGACCCCGCTGCTGGACACTCTGCCAATCACAAGCCAGACAATGTGGGACTATAGCCAGTTGAACAAAGAGAGATCTAAAGAGCAGGCCAGCCTTAAAATGGATATATGCTCTATTCGTCATCTATATTTCTTATTATAGTATTGTTTAATTCTTTTTAAATGTGTTTTTACAAAAAAATTAAAAAAATGTTTCAGTTTTGGGGAAAGTTACTTTTAAAAGCAATGCGTTACAATTGCGTTACTCCTTAAAAAAGTAACTAATTGCATTACTTAGTTACTTGTGGAACGTAATGCCATTCATCAAACAAACCTTTCAGCTGTGCTGCCATTCTGGATTGCAGAAAGATAGGACACAGAAGAAAGTTCAACACTCTTACTTAAGCAATAAAAAAAAAGAAAAACAAATTTGTTATATTAAGTCATTGTTGCTTATTCGTATGGTTGAATTTGGATTAGGACACAAATAATACAATTGTAATGTTTGGGGTTTTTTTGGGTTTTTTTTAAACATGATTTTCATTTTTGATTTAAATGTTTGCATCCCCCAGGATACGTTACCCCTTTGGGGGTATATATATATATATATATATATATATATATATATATATATATATATATATATATATATATATTAAATGCTTGTTTGGCAGTGTGTTAGACCATTTCAGCCAAATTTGTAAAACTCTCATAACTTAAAATAAAACATTTTTTTGTACAATTCTGTTGACCAATGAGTATAATGCCTATTTATGACTAGCTTACCGTATCAGATTGTATATTTTTCTAGGGCCAATAAATTATCATTATGACCAAAACCTTTCTGAAAAACCCAATCTACTTCATGCCTTCTTGTCCTCTGATTGAAAGTTCATACTTTTTTTATCAGTTAAAGTTTTTCTCTGAAATCTTTAATGATTTTATAAAGTAAATGTAATATAAACATTTACTGGACTGAAGCAACTTGGGTTTAATTGATTATTCATATATCTGTCAGGAGATACACACTGGACAGGAAGTGAATACAGAAAACAACTTTATTGGAGAGGAGACACACATCAGGGACAGAGATAGCAGGTGAGTGACACAAAGTAGGCAAGGCAAGGCAAGGCAAGGCAAGTTTATTTATATAGCACATTTCATACACAATGGTAATTCAAAGTGCTTTACATAGAAGAAATTACAATAATCAAAACAAATAAGAATAATTAAAACAGTTTAGAATAAAAAATAAAGTACAGTAAAAACAGTCGGACGGACAGTGGCACAGTGCTCATTCAGTAAATGCATAACTAAACAGATGTGTTTTGAGTCTGGATTTGAATGTAACTACTGTAGGAGCACATCTGATCTCCTCTGGAAGCTGGTTCCAGCTGCGGCTGGCATAATAGCTAAAAGCAGACTCTCCATGCTTAGAGCGAACCCTTGGTATTTCTAGCTGATGTGATCCTAATGATCTGAGTGATCTGTTTGGTTTATATTCAGTGAGCATATCTGCAATATATTGAGGTCCTAGGCCATTGAATGATTTATATACCAGTAATAATACTTTAAAATCAATCCTAAATGTAACTGGGAGCCAGTGTAGAGACCTGAGGACTGGTGTGATGTGTTCAAATTTTCTGGTTCTGCTCAGAATCCTGGCAGCAGCGTTCTGTATGAGCTGCAACTGTCTTATGGTCTTTTTAGGAAGGCCAGTGAGGAGTCCATTACAATAATCCACCCTGCTGGTGATAAAAGCATGCACAAGTTTCTCTAAGTCTTGATTGGAAACAAAGCATCTAATTCTTGCAATATTTTTCAGATGATAGTATGCTGATTTAGTTATTGCTTTGACATGACTACTGAAACTAAGGTCTGACTCTAGAGACACACCAAGATTCCTGACTTGATTTTTAGTTGTTAGACCCCTAGCGTCAAGGTATGCATTCACCTTGAGAACTTCATCTTTGTTTCCAAACGCAATGACTTCAGTTTTGTCTTTGTTTAACTGAAGAAAGTTTTGGCACATCCAACCGTTGACTTCATCAATGCATTGGCACAGGGAGTCAATGGGGCTGTAGTCGTTAGGCGATAGGGCTAAGTAGAGCTGTGTGTCGTCTGCATAGCTGTGGTAAGAGATTCGGTTCTTTCTCATTATTTGGCTCATTGGGAGCATATACAGGTTGAACAGGAGTGGTGCAAGAATTGAGCCTTGAGGGACTCCGCATGACATGGATGTCCACTCAGACTTATGGTCTCCTATACTCACATAATAACCTCTCCCTTCTAAGTATGACCTGAACCATTTTAGGACTATCCCAGAAAGCCCCACCCTGTTTTCCAGCCTGTCAAGAAGTATGTCGTGATCGACAGTGTCAAATGCAGCACTGAGGTCGAGTAGTACCAGCACTGATAATTTCCCTGTATCAGTATTTAAGCGAATATCGTTTATTATCTTTATGAGAGCTGTCTCTGTGCTGTGATGCGATCGGAAACCAGATTGAAAATTGTCAAAGTATCCATTCGAGATTAAGAATTTGTTCAGCTGATTGAAGACAACTTTTTCAATGATCTTGCCTATAAAAGGAAGATTTGAGATCGGTCTATAGTTGCTTAATATAGTCTTATCCAGATTGCTCTTTTTCAGGAGGGGCTTGACAACTGCAGTTTTCAGGGAGTTTGGAAAACTACCAGAAAGAAGTGAGGCATTAACCACTTTTAGGAGATCTGCTTCTAAACTGTTTAACACACTTTTGAAGAAAGATGTGGGAAGTGCGTCAAAGGCGCAGGTTGATGTTTTAAGGTGTTGTACGGTTTCTTCCAAAATTTTGCCATCAATTTCTTCGAAAACAGACATAGTAACTACTTTCTCAGGTTGTGGTCTGATCTGTCTGACCCCAGTGCAACTCAAGGATGAGCTGATCACCTTTCTGATATTATTGATTTTCTCAGAGAAGAAAGAAGCAAACTCACTGCACTTGCTGTCTGAGAGCATTTCACTGGGAATCTGGCTTGGGGGGTTTGTCAGTCTCTCTACAGTAGCAAAAAGAGTGCGTGTGTTGTTTAAGTTGCTGTTTATAATATTTGAGAAGAAAGTCTGTCTAGCTTTGCCTAGTTCAATATTAAAAGCATGGATGCTGTCTTTATAGATGTTATAATGGACTACAAGTTTTGTCTTCCGCCACATGCGCTCTGTTTTTCTGCATGTTCTTTTCATATTTTGCACAGCTGTTGAGTTTCTCCAAGGTGCTTTTTGTCTACCACTCTTCCTGACTTTCACAGGAGCAATATAATCTATTACATCTTTAACCTTTGAGTTAAAAGAATCAAGGAGAAAATCAACAGAGTCAGCAGATATGCTTGGTTTTAAAGATATGGCCTTCATAAATAGCACACTAGTGTTCTCATTTAAGCATCTCTTCTTGACAGACACAGATCTAGTTTCAATGGCAGGAGAGATCAATATATCAAAGAAAATACAGAAATGATCAGACAGTGCTACATCCTTAATAACAATCGATGAGATGTTTAAACCCTTACTGATAAGTAAATCTAGAGTGTGTCCACGATTGTGTGTGGGTCCATGTACATGCTGAATCAGATCAAAAGTTTTTAAAACAGTTTTGATTTCTTTTGCCATATTGTTTTCTGCATTATCTATGTGAATGTTAAAATCTCCAGCAATGGCAAAACAGTCAAACTCTGAGGAAATTGTTGATAACAGTTCTGTAAAGTCCTCAGCAAAGGCTGGAGAGTATTTTGGAGGCCTGTAAATAATGATAAGTAAAATGCGTGGGGCCCCTTTTAATACAATACCCAGATATTCAAAAGAGGGGTAGTTACCAAATGATGTTTGCTTACATTGATAGACATCTTTAAAAAGAGCAGCTAAGCCCCCGCCTCTCTTACCCGCTCTGCAGACACTCATAAAAGTAAAGTTAGGAGGGGCTGTTTCATTGAGGACTGTTGAACTGCAGCTGTCTTCTAGCCAAGTTTCATTTAGAAGCATAAAATCCAGGTTGTATGTGGTTATTAAGTCATTGACTAGAAGTGATTTATTTTTAAGTGAGCGGATGTTTAATAGTGCTAACTTAACAGTCTTACTTTTTGTTACTTTTGTCTTAGTTTGGCGTGTAATAGGCACCAGATTAGATGGGTTTGCTGTACGGCTTTTGAAGGCCTTAGACTTTCTATCATGTAATCGAACAGCAATAGAGAAAGATACAGGCACACTGGGTTCCCGCTTGTTATGTAAACATTTGAGAAAGTTACTGTTTTCATAGCGGGCACCCGGCACATATCACTGAGAGCTGGTATCAGTTGTTTTTGGTTCACCTCGAGCCGATAGAGGAGGGTGTGAGCCCTGGCGTTTTTGCAGAGGCCGAAGAGCTCTCACAAGCGGAGAGCGAGCTGGGCCCGCAGGCTTTCGTGGTTTTGGGGCCTGCCGTTTTTTGGTTGATGTCTGGGGGCTTGCAGATAGTTTGGTTCCAGCAAACACCAGTTTTTCCATTTTCTCTGAGAAGCACAGAAGATGCTGTGGAGATGCTGGAGATAGGGATAACGTGTCTGGTGAGAGGGTAGAGGCTGGAGGGGGCTGTTTCTCTGGTGTTATTGGAGGCTGTAAAATGCTGTCCTGGTTTTCTAACAAGTCGTCCTTGGGAGCTGAAACTTGGAGCAGTTCCAGTATGTCACAGTCTGTCTGTGGTGAGCTCTGTGGGCAGGGCTCAGCTGAGATTGTGTCCGTGAGCAGAGGCTGTTTTGGCTGAGTGGTGTTATCATTGTCCTTGTGTGATATGTCAACCGCATGTCCATCCACGTGCTGAAATGAAGTCCTGTGGTCATTCATACTGTGTCCAGGTGTGTGTGTGCCATTCAGGTTGAGTGGATTGGCACACACTGCAGAAGGATGATTGAGAGAGAAGTAGATGTTGTCCTTTAGCACTCTTGAACCAAGTTTGTTTGGGTGGAGCCCATCCTGTTGAAACAGTTGCCTCTGACTCCAGAAAAGATTGAAGTTGTCAATGAAGTTTACTCCTTTTATATTGCAGGTTTTTTGCAGCCATGTGTTGAGCCCAAGCAGCCGTGAAAACCTGTTTGTTCCTCTTGCTGGTAGTGGTCCACTGATGAATGGTTGTACTTTCAGTCTTTTAAGTGTTTCAAAAAGTTCATTGAAATCCTTCTTAAGGAGTTCTGACTGCTCTTTATGAATATCATTTTTCCCCACATGAATGATGAGTCGATTTGCAGTCTTATGTTTCGTCAGAATGTTCTCAAGTTCCCTGTTTACATCGGAAGTCGTTGCTTGTGGAAGGCAGCACGTAGTTGTGTCCCTGCTAGTAATGTTTCTGATTATGGAGTCACCCACTATCAGAGTCCTGTGCTCGGCTGCGCTCTGAGCTGAGTGCCGCTGTCTGCTCGACCTTGAGCGCCAGTTAGCAGTGTTAGCTACTGGCTGGTTCAGTCTGTGTTCGATCACATTCATCACATTCAGGGATTCCTCATTCATTAATACTTCAAATCTGTTCTCAAGATGTATAGGCGGTGGTAGGAGACAAGTGTTTGCAATCCTTGTCAAAGCCGTATCTGGGGTAGAGGATGCTACTGCGGCAATATATGATGCTCGTGACAATCTGATGTCTCGAGTGCCTTTGGGTCTCGCTCCCTGTTTGTGCCATCGATTTGTAAGTCGATCGGCTTGTTTCTCTACACTCAGTATGGCCTGTCGAGGAGGACTAGATTCATGGGACTCACCGGCTGTATGCTGAGGGCGTCCATGATGAAGCTCTGTTGTGTGTTCCGTCTGGTTTGGTGGTCCCACAAGTAACTTTGTTTCAAGAACTGCAATCCTTTGTAAAAGTCTCTGGCAGTTAGTGCAGCAAGTAGATTCCAGAAGAGGCATTTTCTCTTATCCTTTAGAATGTAGGCAGTTGTGTTTTCTTCCCCGGAATGTAAGCAGTGGGAGGCTGGTTGAATAAAAGAATTCTGCTTTTTTGTAGTAATCCAAGCGTTTGAGCACTGTGCTGATTAGCTGAAGTTAAAATTAGGTGATAAAAGGAGATAAAATATAAAAATATAAAAGCGATAGAGCAAAGCGCGGAGCGGTAAGCAAGAGCGTCCGAACAGTAGCAGAGCAGGAAGTAATTAAACTTCCTGTAATTAAAAGTAGATAAGTGCAGAAGGAGAAATGGTAACTAAATTATCCTTTTATCTTACAAAATGAACCAGGCGAAGATGGCAGAGCTGGCTGACGTTGTACACACCTCAATAGACATGCACCAGAACGGTTAAGCATTGCAAGTGGATATCCACGGAGGAGACTTGTAAACATGAGGAGAAAACATGCGGATACACGTCTTAGAATTGTCGTAGGAGAACTGTAATAGTGTGAGGATTTCTGGGTGAGTTTGTGTCCTATAAGGCCAGATGCTGATTGAATTGAGGTGTGTGCTTATCAAGCGTGCAGGTTTTTCTTTGATATTGGTGGGGACATCCTAGGATGCTGAATATTTAGGAAATTAATAGGATAATGTATTAAGGTTTTATGTCTATATTGACCTTAACAATATGTTGTTGAATTCTGTAATGTTACAGGTAACTAATTTAACAGACTTTTTTTATTTTTATTCTGTTATGATGCAATAATTATGGATGTACTGGCGCTTGTTGTATATGTGTGTGTGCAATGCATTTTCCCGTTGGGGCTGCTGTAGATAGGCAAGGGTCATGCGCACTTTTGTACTGGAGTGTCGCAGACTTTTGGGTTTCCTCTCACATGTGTGTGGCGCTTAAAGCCGAGAAGAGTTCAGAAGGCTCACTTTCATTGTTTTCTTATTCATAAGTGTTTTGTGCAGATAAATGCATATCTGCCGATGCAGCAGCTTGCTTTCTCACTCAACAGCACATGTATATTACTTGTATTGTCTATTTCCCCCATTACCCTGTGGAACTGTGTAGGGTGAAAAGTTGCTTTACGAATGTGTATCAATAGTCTTTTCAGCTGCGCACAAGAGCTTTATTTCCATTGGCTGTACAACTATAAATGATTGGTTTAGATGTTTGTGTCGGAGAGGGCTCTGCCTTTTTCCCTTGTCTCCTGGTTTGTTGGGGGGTTAAATCATGTATGTTACATGTGCAGCAGCAGCATGTCTTACATGCTCACAGCAATGTCTGTGAATGTATTTGCACTAGCAAGTCTCTGTACTTGCTCTGCAGCAGCTTAGCAGATCTATTCCGCCAAGACCAAATACATTAACATTGCCATATCCATTACCATGCCAATCTCTATTACCATACCAATCTCCCGGGAGTTGACATGACAGAACTACTGTATATAATAGTTATTCACATGAGCACGTTTAAACCATAGGTTTAAACTAATGGGTTTATACTTTCATTAATTTGATATGCTACTCCACATAGGAAGAACAGACATGCTGAACTGATGCAGACACATAGCAGAAGTGGACTGATAGCATTTTGTTCTGAAGTGAGGTTTGCATGAGCTGACGTGAAAATAAGCGGTGCAGTCAGAAATCTGCCCACAATGGCACTATGCTGCAGTTCCATTTTTCACCACAGATTTACATTGGAAACTTTACACGAAGGGTGTTTCTCAATCTCCCTCCTCGTCTCCTCGCTCCTCCGTCCTCCATCCTGACCGGAAACCATTTGAGCTCAGCCATCTTGCAGGACATCTCAATTCTCTAATTGCACCGCGAGGAGGCGAGGATCGAGGAGTGAGGAGGCTTCCTGAGGAGTTGTGAGTGAGGATACACAGGTGAATCCTTTGCGGAAGAGTTTTATTGACTAAACGTGACGCACATATCAATTCTCCTCCCCCTTCACATCGGTCACAATCATTTTAATTTATACTTTACCTTTAGTTTATATAAACCACACATCTCACATATTTCAACAGGGTATCTTGCTTTATTATTATTTATTATGAATTTCTTAAATAACTAATACAACATATGGGCAGATCCTTTGATCCTGCTGATGACGCTATGAAGTGACGCTCGAGTGATCAAGTATCCCAATGTATAAAAAAGCTTTCATTCGATTCCTCCGTCCTTGTTTTCTTTCCTTGCAGCCTTCCCTCGCATCCTACAGGGGGTGGAGATGAGACGCGAGGAAAGGAAACGAGGATGCACAAATAAGAATTGAGAAGCACCCATAGTGTAAAGTCTATAGACTACAGAGTCTATTTTTTAAGTCATGTTTGCTTATTCGTATGGTTGAATTGGATCATCGAAGGTCAGCAGCACAGACATTGCTTAATAAAGTAAGATACAATACATAAAGCATATTTGTATTATTTAATATATTTAATTATTGCATTGCTTTGCGTAATATTCCGAGTTTGCATTTGATGTTTCTATTTATTTTGAGAAATACTGAAACTTTTTTTGTGCAAGGGAGATGATTAAACGCATGCTCACACAGAGGTGGCAATACGGAAGCCCATTTCAAAGAAACATTCTGATCTACAACAAAATACAGCAAGCTGTGATGATAACTAAACAAATATTTATTTGCTGCAATGGTAATTTATTGCAGGAAATAACATCAAGCGTAGAAAAAAAGTGTTGGTCAAAAACATAGGCCTACATTTACACTAAACACAGGAAGTCAATACAGAAACAGAAACAGAAAACACTTCAACTTAAAAGTCACAAGACAGGAATCATGTCAAATTATTTGAAAAAATATTTCTGATTACGTACCTTGTATTACTTGCAATGTGCTACCCCCAACACTGTTTGTAATTAATATAACATCTGGATACACAATAATATTGATAACATTTTACATTCAGATTCCATTTATTAACATTAGTTAACGTCTCAGGTTACTACTGTAACCATAGTTCCCTGAGAAAGGGAACGAGACGATGCGTCACTTGACGCTTTGGGAACGCCCCCAGCGTGCATGCGTCTGAGCATCAATGTCAACTAGTCCAATGGAAAGAATGAGCGTCACGGGCGGGTGACGTCATGACCAGGAAGGGATAAAGGCTCACCCGGTGAAACGCGGCATTAGCTTCAAAAAGTCGAAGCAAGCCGATCACAGGGAAGCAGGAAGTATGGCAGGGTGACGCATCGTCTCGTTCCCTTTCTCAGGGAACTATGGTTACAGTAGTAACCTGAGACGTTCCCTTTCGAGGGAACTCGCGATGCGTCACTTGACGCTTTGGGAACGAGAATACCCAAAACGCCAGAATTCCAAGTACCTGAGTGTCAGTCTGTTGGAACTAAGCACTAAGCACCTGAGAACCTGGGGCAGCATCCAGGTCCAAACTGTAAAACCTGACGAATGTGAGCGGTGAGGACCAGCCTGCCGCATCACAAACGTCTTGGAGGGAAACCCCAAATAACAAGGCTTTAGAGGCCGCCATACCCCTCGTTGAGTGAGCTCTGACCACCAAGGGACACGGATGGTCAGAGTACTCGTATGCAAGTGAAATAGCCTCGACTATCCACTTACTAACCGTCTGTTTAGAAGCAGGAAGACCCTTCTTAGGTGATCCAAAGCAAATAAATAACTGGTCGGACTTCCTCATAGAAGATGTCCGATGAACATAAGTATCCAGTGCTCGCACTGGACACAAGAGGTTCAGCCTTTCCTGGTCCGCAGATGTAAAAGGAGGAGGACAGAAAGCCTGCAGCACGATAGGCCTCGGAATCAAGGTCGGCACCTTAGGGACGTATCCCTGTTTTGGATATAAGAATGCCTTGACCATCCCCGGTGCAAACTCAAGGCAAGTGGGGGAAACCGAAAGGGCCTGAAGGTCTCCAACTCTCTTAAGGGATGAAATAGCTAGCAGAAAGATAGTCTTAAGGGTAAGAAATTTTTCTGAAACCGAATCTAAGGGCTCGAATGGAGCCCTAGACAGGCCTTCTAGTACTATTGCCAAATCCCAAGCTGGCACCCTAGTGCGAGTTGCAGGCCTCAGCCTCAATGTGCCACGAAGGAAACGTGTAATCAGGGGGTCTCGACCCAACGATGTACCCCCAACCAGGGCGTGGTAAGCCGCAATGGCCGCCACGTAAACCTTAAGTGTGGAAGGACATAAACCTGACGTAAAGCGCTCCTGCAAGAACTCGAGTACTGTGTTCACAGAACAGTTAACCGGATCCCACTGATGTCGGTGACACCATACAGAAAAAACTTTCCATTTCAGCGCATATAGTTTCCTAGTAGCTGGAGCTCTGGAGCTTAGGATGGTCTCAGCAGCCTCAGCTGAGAGACCACTCTCTATGAGTTGGGCCCCCTCAGAGGCCAAACCCACAGGTTCCAAATCTCTGGTCGAGGGTGAAATATTGTGCCCCCGGCCTGAGACAGAAGGTCTCTCCTGATCGGGATCTCCAAGGGAGGACCGTCTAAGAGATGGATCAGGTCCGCAAACCAGATCCGACTCGGCCAGCGTGGTGCTACAAGCAGTAGGCTTATTCCGTACTGGCGGACTCGTTCCAGAACTCCTGGGAGCAGAGCAACAGGGGGAAATGCGTACAGACGTAGCCTCGGCCACGTCTGCACCATAGCATCCAGCCCCAGGGGGGCTGGGTGAGTAAGGGAGAACCAAAGTGGACAGTGCGTCGTGTGCTGAGACGCAAACAGATCCACCTCTGCTTGGCCGTAAAACTCCCAAATTTTCTCCACCGCCTCGGGGTGGAGTCTCCAGTCCCCTGGCCTCAGCTCCTGCCTCGACAGGATGTCTGCCCCCACATTCTGGTCCCCAGGAATATACACTGCCCTCAGGGAGAGTACCTTCCCCAGAGACCACAGGAGGATCTGGTGCGCCAGTTTGCAGAGCGGACGCGACCGCAGACCCCCCTGACGGTTCAGATAAGAGACCACTGATGTGTTGTCTGTTCGTACAAGCACATGATGGCCCCTCAGGTCTGGGAGAAACTGTCTCAACGCATTGAAGACAGCCATCATCTCCAGGCAATTGATGTGCCACAAAAGATGATGACTTTTCCACAGACCCTGAACCGAGCGGCCTTCCATTACCGCTCCCCAGCCGGTGAGGGAAGCATCTGTCGAGATCGTAACACGATGGCAAAGAGCTCCCAATACCGGTGTTGTATGTTTCCTCCATATAATTAAGGCACGAAGGCACCGCCGCGTGACCTTGATCATACGAAGTGGGTTTCCCCTCGGGGAGAACCCTCTGGTCCTTAGCCACCACTGTAAAGGTCTCATGTACAGCAGGCCAAAAGGAATCACGTTGGACGCTGCCGCCAAGAGACCCAACAGTCTCTCGAACTGTTTCACAGTGCGTGACTGGCCTAGCTTTAGCTCTTTGGTGGCTGTCAGGATAGCAGCTACACGAACGGGCGATAGAGTGGCCCGCATCGTCACTGAATCCCATACCACACCAAGGAAAGTGGTTCTCTGTACTGGAGAAAGAACACTCTTCTTGGCGTTGAGCCTCAACCCCAACATCTGCATATGGGCGAGAACGACACCTCGGTGCCGAACCGCCAACTGCTCTGATTCCGCCAGAATCAGCCAGTCGTCGATGTAGTTCAGAATACGTATGCCCTGAAGCCTGAGAGGGGCTAGAGCTGCATCCACGCATTTCGTGAACGTGCGGGGTGATAAAGCTAGACCGAAAGGAAGAACCCGATATTGGTATTCTTTGCCACCGAAAGAAAACCTTAGGAACTTCCTGTGCTGAGGGAGGATGGAGATATGGAAGTAGGCGTTCTTCAGATCTATCGTGACAAACCAGTCCTCGGATCTGATTTGATTCACGATCTGTTTGAGTGTCAGCATCTTGAACTTGAGTTTCTGTACTGAACGATTCAACAGACGAAGATCTAAAATGGGACGCAACCCCCCATCCTTTTTTGGAACAATGAAATAACGGCTGTAAAAACCCGACTCTCTGTCGGGTGAGTACACCTGTTCTATAGCTTCCTTTGCTAACAGGGCCTTTACCTCTTGCTCCATTACCAGAGCCTGCTCGGGATGCACCACTGTGGGCAGCACCCCGTTGTAACGAGGAGGACGAGAACCAAACTGGATTCTGTATCCTTTCTCTACAATCTGCAGGACCCAATGAGAAATATTCGGCAGAAGCTTCCACGCTGCCAGAAAATTTACTAAGGGAACCAGCCTCTCGAGGCTGGTCTCTGGTGTTATCGAGACAGCCAATTCCGGAGCCTGAAACATAATGGCAGGAACTACCTGAACTGGCCGCTCTAAGGCCCCCCTCAGAGGGCGCGAAACCGATGCTGTGCCGCAGCATAGCATCAGCGACTCGCTGGAGACCGCTGCGCCCTGAAGCACCAAGGGTGGCAGGGTTGGCAGAACGGTCTCGTGAGGACCCCGAAATGGAACGGGCACCGTATAATGAGGTGTACACCGCTCCACTTCGGTCGGGGCTGTCCTCACAGGCCTGATGCATGAACATCAGGACCTTTTTTTTTTTCTGAACCGAAGTCTTCTTCGCCTGAAGAACGGTCCTCAGATCCGGCTTCGACTTAGAAGACTTCGGTTGAGAGGGTTGCGTCCGTCTCCAGTCTCTACGTGGAGGTGCACGAGACGCAACACTCTCTTTCTGATGCACACGATATGATGAGCTCGACGGCTGGGGCTGCTCACGCCCAGCAGTCCCAGGGGGCTGGACCCGGCGAGGGATAAACTTTTTAAAAACGTCCGCTTGTTTCTTTGACTCCTGAAATCTCTCGACGACCGCGTGGACTGCGTCGCCGAAGAGACCAGAAGGTTCAAGCGGAGCATCTAATAAAAAAGCTCGATCTTTTTCTTTAATTTCAGACAGATTTAACCATAAATGTCTCTCAGTAGCTACCAAGGCTGCCATAGACCGCCCAATTGCTCTGGCGGTCTCCTTAGTAGCCCTGAGAGAAAGATCGGTAGCCCGACGAAGTTCACGAATATCGTCATGACTGACTCCCTCACTACTATCCAGATCCCCCAGCAGGTCAGCTTGATAAGCCTGGAGCACTGCCATAGTATGCAGACATGCTCCAGCTTGACCTGCTGCCGTATAAGCTTTGCCCACTAACACCGAAGTGGCTTTAAGCGGTCTAGTGGGCAAAGCCGAGGCTTTCAGAGACGATGCGGGACCAGGGGAAAGATAACTGGCTAAATTCTCTTCCGCCTGGGGCATCGCCTCATAACCATACTCTTTCAGCCCTCTTATTCTCGAATAAGTGTTAACATGAGGGCTGAAAAGACGTGATGAATATGGTTTATTCCACGATTTAGAAATTTCATTGTGCAAATCGGGAAAAAATGGAAGCCCTCGTGGTGGAGATAATGTGGTGGAAGATAAAAAGCGCTCATCTAATTTGCTTTTAGGACGAGCGCCCTTCTTCTCAGATGGCCATTCAATATTTAATTTCTCTACAGCCCGCGACATAACATCCACCAGCTCATCATATGGTGGGGAAATAAATTGTGAATCTCTTTCCCCCATGTGTGTGCTTACACTCTCCACACTCATCGCATCAACCTCCTCGGAGGAAGAGCAATAAAGTAATGGAGGGCTCTCTCCCCGGGCAGAAGAAACCGCAGAGCGTGCTTCCGACACCGGGGAGAGAGCACTGGATCTCTCGGGTAAGGAAGGAGAAAGAGCCCTCGGACCCGTCTCCAACCCCTCCGAAAGATCCTTTTGCGATCCCCAGGAATGCATTCTCCGCGCTGCCTCAGCAGACGCGGGTCCTGATCCCTGTGGATCGCGAGCCTGCCCACTCTCTTTATCAAAGAGTGACAGGCGAGAGCGGAGCATGCGAAGCGGTAACATCTCACAATGCTGGCACTCAGCCCCCTCGAAGGCTGAGACCGCATGCTCCACTCCCAAACAAACGACACAAAGCTCGTGTGTATCCCCACCCGTTAAATAACGCGGGCAGGGAGAAGCACACTGTTTGTACACTTGTTTAGTTTCCATCCTTTTCCGCAACAGACAACAGTAAATAGACAGAGACAAAATGACACAGATCGCTTGCTGAGACGCAGAAGCTAATGCCGCGTTTCACCGGGTGAGCCTTTATCCCTTCCTGGTCATGACGTCACCCGCCCGTGACGCTCATTCTTTCCATTGGACTAGTTGACATTGATGCTCAGACGCATGCACGCTGGGGGCGTTCCCAAAGCGTCAAGTGACGCATCGCGAGTTCCCTCGAAAGGGAACTACATTAGCTCACACAAAATGAATGCCTTGGCTTTTGGCTTGCTTAGTTGGGGACATTTAATATTAAACTATATTATTGATCTGCCTTACTTAAGGTGGACGATGACGCAATTTTCTTCTAGAAGCAAACTTTGTTGTATTATTTTCATGTTATCACTGTGAAGCTGCTTTGATACAATCTGTATTGTAAAAAGTGCTATATAAATAAAGGTTACTTGACTTGAAAAATATTTGTAAAGCATTTATTAATCCTAGTAATGTTAATTTTAAAATGAACTAATATATTATTAAAATAAAAAAAATTGTATCTGTTTTATTTAATGGACCTGAGCTGACATAAGCCAAAAATTAAGAGTTCTATTTTTATTATTCAACGTTACCAATAAACATTGGTTAATAAATGTTAATAAATAACAAATCTATTTATCATTGTTAGTTAATTTTAGTTAATGCATTAACCTGTTGGAACTACTAACGACCCCATTGTAAAGTGTTACCATCATATTTTACTAAATAATAGTAAAGGAACAGTATTAGTACATAGTAAGTATACTAGTAAAATAACACAAATCATTACTGGAAATATGGGAACTGTGTCGAAAAAAATAAAAATAAATGTTTGTACTTTTTAAAATTTGCCAACCTAGCTTCCAGCTCTAACTGGACACTTGTTGGCAGTTTATGGGGTGGAGTAAAAGCTAGTAAATTATTTTATTTCATTTTATTTTATTTTATTTCTTGACTTAAAAGGATAGTTCACCGCTAAGTGAAAAATCTGTAATCAGTTATTCTGTATGTGTATTTATTTATTTTGTGGAACACAAAAAAAAGATATTTTAAGAAATGAGATATGACTATAAGGTAAGATTATACATTTTTTTGGCCATACAATGAAAGTCAATTAGACGGAAAAAAACAAAACAAAAAAAACTTTGACTTATTGTATAGACAAAAAGAAATGAAAGTATACATGCTTAAAATAACACAAGGTTAAGACATTGCTGATTTTTGTTTAAAGTACTCTCGGTTAGTTTATAGATTCAAGGTTACACTGGGATTTTTTTTCTTGAATAAGGCTAAAATAGAAAGTTTTAAGTAGCTTGACATTCAGTAAACAGACGCTACTTTGACCATCGACATCCTATTCTGTTAACACACACACTTGCTTCTACCAAACATGTCCCTCACGTCAATCCTGCAAAAAAACAAAACAAAAAAAACAACAACATTTTCACAGTATTTCAGGGTGAATTAAATGTACAGTACGTGAATTTTGAGAAGGTAGGAAGAAATGAGATGAAGTGACGGTGTGAGTTTTAAAAAGCAGGTGCCAACAGATGAGAGGATATCAGCATCAGTCGCTGCAGATACAAAAATGCGCAATGCTCCTGCATCAATTTACAGCCCGCAACAGGCATCTCTTTCCTCATGCTCTTTTAACCCCCCTCCCCTGCTCCAGCTCTTCCATCTATAGATGAATATGTTATTCTACCCTTTTGCTGCCAATTTATTTCACGGGGTGTATTTTTGCGAAATGGAATGGAAAAGTGTTTTATAGTCTTGTTTCCCTTCCTGTGCATCCCCCCTGCAGATTAGGACAGCCCAAACAGGATATGAAATGCTGCTGGAGTCTTCAGCCAGAGGTCATTCCCTTGTGTGTTATAATATCTTCTGTCTGTGGGCCAATCACCTGGGTCTTAGGTGAGGAGTGCACATCAAGTAAAGGTGGAACATGGCAAGGGCAGCGAACAGAGATCAGAAGGTGCTGATCCGCAATCTTCACAGCACTGAACAGCGGGCCGCCCTCATTGTGTTTCAATCAAAGGTGATACGGCAAGGCTTTTTCCTTCTCTGTAAAGCCATCTGTCAGAGATGTGGCTACTGTATGGCTATTTTCGGTCCATCAGGTGTGCTATAAACCTGTTTAGAACATCATCACAGAGACACTTCAAGTCTAGGTGTCCATCAAAGTAATCTTTAATCAGTTATGGCCTCTGCTCTTTTCTGCTTGCTTTCTTTTCAGCATATGGGCTTGTTTCTTCTCTTTTATGTTCTTCAAATTCAGTTCGGTTTTGTTTCATTCTGAAGAAATGATGATTACGGCAGGCACTTGTGATCAGTGTTGGTGATAAACAGGACAGCTACAAGTAATTATAATTATCATAATAATCATGTTCATGACATAATTGGGGTTTTCTTCAACTACGAGCTCTTCTGGACCAGTGGGTTAAAAAAAACTTTTTAAAAAATGCTTTAGAAAAAACTCTCAAATAGTTTACTTTTTTCCCCCTGAACCACCATTTTTACAACCACATCACAAATAATGTATTTTTGTGTTCACTATCTTTCAGTCACTTCAGTGTGGTGCCTGTCAATGGCCCCCTGTCAATACCTGTCAATTGATGCCTCATGTGTCTGATTCGTTCCCATGCTGAGAAAACGTTTGTGGATGGCTCATATTCTCACTGTGAGTACATGACCATGGTGACATTGCGGTCTCGACTCTCCTTTCAGGTTAGAAAGGGAGTCAATTCAGCCACTCACTGCGCTGATCCTTCTGGAATCCACAAGGCCAAGACTACTGGCGCTGAGGGCAATATGAGGGCAACAACTGGAGTGTTTTTGCCTTGTCCTCGTTCCTCGGCATGCACTTTGCGCCCGGTACTTCCGGCACTTTGCGTCTTACAGGTGAGTTTGATGTTTGATGTTGATTTCTCATTCTGGGCTCCTGATGAGGATGAATTAACAATGGTAGAATCGTGGGTGGGCCAGTGCCATCTGACGGGGAAGACTTGACTCAGCTCCGACCCTCGGGTGAGGTGGCCCAGTCCGAGTATGATGCCGTTGCCAGCCATGCATGCCCGGTCGGATGACTGATATTTGGGTTTGGAGCACGACTCACAACCGCGCCCCACCCCAGTGCCCTTCTCTTTCACCCTCACTACCCTCGACGGTGGGGCGGCCAGGGCGCCCTCCCAGATTGATTTGCGGCGATATACCTGCAGGACGCATACTTTCATGTCTCGATCTTGCCTTGGCATAGACCGTTCCTTCGGTTTGCCGTGTCAAGCATATCAGTTCAAGGTCCTCCCCTTCAGACAATCCCTGTCTCCTCACGTCTTCACGAAAGTCGCAGAGGCCACTCATGCCCCATTAAGGGACATGAGCATTCGCACTCTCTAGATCTATTGTGAGTACACAGGGACCTGGTGCTTAAACATCTCAGCTGATTTTAACTTCAGCTCAACTGGAAAAGGAGAGCTGGAAAAGCATCTCTTTTATTGGGATGGAATTGGACTTAATCTCTATGATGGCACGTCTCATGAATGAGTGTGCCCAGTCGGTGTTGAATTGCCTGAAGCTAATAACGGGAAAGACAGCGGTTCAACTGAAACAATTTCAGAGTCTCCAGGGATATATGGCTGGACTCGAGTCCCGAGATGGGCATGGTGCCACGGTACGTATTGTGTGGCTATCATGCCAGTGTGCCACCATACATTCAGTCTTTAACAGATTGCATTTCAATGGGCAGGGGTTCCCCTAGAAGAAGTGTCCAGGCACATTGTGGTCACAACAGACGTGTCCAAGACGTGCTGGCGTGCCATTTGAAACTGGGCAAATCCCTCCATGGCAAATCCCCCCGAGGTACGATCTCCTTTCTCAGGGACGGGGCAAACCTTCACGTCTGGCCCCTGGATGGAACACTGAAGACTTGAGTGGGTTATCACCAACAGTCACCATTACTCAGTAGAGCCACCTCTACGAGGTGGGCCTATGCTTTGAAGTTGAGTCTGTTCGCTCAGTGCTTTCCTTCCTGCAAGAGAGGTTGGAGGGTCGGCTGTCCCCCTCCACCCTGAAAGTATATGTGGCTGCCATAGCGGACCCAACCTTATTGTTTCTGTGTTCAGTAGGCGCCCAGCATATTTACTTGGACCACACACATAGCTTTAGAAACTCCAAGCAGCTCTCTTATCTGTTATGGGGGACAGTTGAAGGGGAGGGCTGTCTACAAACAGATGTTGGCCAACTGGATCCTGGATGCCATTGCCTTGGCATACCAGGCACAGGGAAACGTACTCTGCCCTTTCAGAGTCCGAGCACACTCCACAAGCAGTGTTGCATCTTCCTGGGCGCTAGCCAACAGCACATCTCTAACAGACATCTGCGGAGTGGTGAGCAGGGCGACACCTAATACCTTTGGGAGATTTTACAATCTCCGGGTTGAGTCAGTTTCATCCTGTGTGTTGCCAGGTACGAGTAGGTAAACTGCAAGCAACTGGCTGGGTGCTCTGCTTGCACATAGCGCCTTTCTCCTCAATATCTCCTCGATTAACGTCTGCAAGTTCTCGAATCTGGCAATTCCTGGATGTATCTTCAGCACCATGCAGCAGTTGAGTTTGGCGGAGGAATTCAACGTCAAACACAGTACTCGTGATGCATGCCCCTCGGTCAGCCCGTATACTGGAGCTAGGTGCCCTGTTGGTAATCCCATATGATGTATTGTCCATGATACGGTTTCCCTGATGTCTTGGCCTAGACAGAGCCCCATCTCTACCGCCAGTCGCTGCATTTGTTGAAGTTCAACTACAAATGCAGTCTATTCAGTTTGGATCTACCACAGGGACTTTTTCCCATGTGTGGTACTTCCCAGATGTACATCTATGTTATATATTCTCCACAAACAAACCTCCACTTTGGGTAGGATATGGTCTCCATAGTAAAAAAAAAACAAAGAACGGAAAATATCAAGGAAGTCCGGCTGAAGCAACCTATTCTCATTGTAAGTAATGTCCTTCAGTACAAACACTTCTCGGGGTTCAAGTAGCATGGCAGAGCATCGCGCTATTTCTCCATGGAGACGGCCAAATATCTCTGACATCAAAGAAAAAGACAAAGATTATCTTTTGGGCGCTTCGCTCTCTCATCCTGCCCTCTTCGGCAACACTGTGATTACGGTCGTCAAGAGGTTTCAGGAGGCTAAAAAGCAGGCAGCAGTGTCCAAATGCTTCCTCCCTTGCACTCAGGTCTCCCAGCAGCCCC
The DNA here is from genome assembly GCF_029890125.1 of Rhinichthys klamathensis goyatoka. NCBI lineage: Eukaryota > Metazoa > Chordata > Actinopteri > Cypriniformes > Leuciscidae > Rhinichthys > Rhinichthys klamathensis. Next base: position 69,970 of record NW_026607283.1, on the reverse strand, counting down.
AGCCGTCATCTAGCTCCTCATACAGGGCACAACCAAAGGAGAGTGTTGCTTCTCATGCCCCCTGGGTATGGTGTGGGACTCAGAGACGATGCGGGCCCATCTATTGCCTGCTCGCGTCTCTGCAATCCTCACAGCTGTGAACGGGATAAAGCTAGGCCAGTCACTTACTGTCAAACAGTTTCAGAGACTGTTGAGTCTGATGGCAGCTGCATCCAACGTGATACCTTTTGACCTGCTGTAAATGAGACCCCTGCAGTGGTGGTTCAATTTCAAGTGGTTTTCTGCGAGGGGCAGCCCACAACAGATGATCAAGATTACGTAGAGTTGGCTTTGTTCCTTGGTGATGTGGAAGAAACATTGGTTCCCTTTTGAGGGAACCCACGCTGCGTCGAAGACGGCACTTTGGAGAACGCCCTCAGCGTGATTGCGTCTGAAGCACTTATGAAAATATTCCATTCTCGATTGGTGTTGCATCATGACATGACATGACATGTGGCGTAGCGGAAGCTATAAAGGGGCGCCGGCACATAACAGTGTTAGATTCTGCTCTGCACAGCCCCGCTGGGGTTGGATGCCATGGTACAGACATCGCCGGGGCTATGTATGTACGCTTTCTCCCGATTCCTCTGCTCCTGAGAGTTCTCAAGAGAGTCGGCCAGGACAAGGTCAGTGTACTACTATTAGCCCCATTCTGGCCGGCTCGAGTGTGGTTCTCTCACCTTGTGTCCCTCCTCGATGGCTCTCCCTTGGAAATTCTGGTCAGAAGGGACCTTCTGTCTCAGGCAGGGGGCACAGTTATTCACCCCCGCCCAGAGTTGTGGTAGCTGTGGGTTTAGCCTCTGAGGGGGCCCAACTCCTAGACTCTGGTCTCTCAACTGAGGTTGTTAAGACCACACTTCATCCAGAGCTCCCTCCACGAAAAAACTGTACGCATTGAAGAGGAGGTTATTCACTTTATGGTGCGTAATTTGACAGTGGGGCCCTTTTAACTGCCAGGCTGGTACAGTGCTAAAGTCCCTGCAGGATTGTTTTTTTTTCCGCAGGATAATCCTCTACCACACTGAGAGTGTATGTGCCGGCCATAGCTGCCTACTATGTCCCTTTGGGTGGTGTATCCCTGTGGAGAAACCCATTGGTGACATGTTTCTTCCTTGGTGCCTTGAGGCTGAGGCCTGCAAGCCGCCTCAGAGTACCGCCCTGGGACCTGGCTATTGTGCTAGAAGATCTGTCTACGGGTCCCTTCGAGCCTATTGAGACTGTTCCAGAAAAGTTTCTGACCATGACAACAGTGTTACTTCTAGCCATTACGTCTCTATAGAGATTGGGAGACCTCCAGGTCCTGTCGGTGTCCCCTATATGCCTTGTGTTTGCACCGGGATTGGTCTAGGCATTATTGTACCCTAGACCGGGCTAAATCCCTAAGGTGCCTACCAATGTGTAGTGGCCAATAATCTTGTAGGCCTTCTGCCTCCTCCTTTCAGAGATCAGGACAAGGAGAAGCTGAACTTTGTGTGTCCAGTGATTGCACTGGATGCTTTTGTCAGAGCAGCCCTGTTGCAGAAAACTGATCAGCTGTTTGTTTGCTTTGGGTCGCCTAAGAAAGGACTTTCAGCATCCAAGCAGACATTAAGCAAGTGGATAGTTGAGGCTATCTCTCTTGCCTACGAGGTCTCTGGTAAGCCCCCACCTTTTGATGGCCAGCAGCCATATCCCCCTGTAGCCCAAGACTGAAGATAAGCAGGGCTGAGCCTGGATAGTACCTGGATGGGAGACCTCCTGGGAAAACTGGGTTTCTGCTGGAAGAGGTGTTGGTGAGGCCAGGTCTGTGTGGGTCCTAACGCCCCAGTATAGTGACAGGGACATTATACTGTCAAAAAGCACCGTCCTTCAGATGAGACGTTAACCCTCTGGGGACCAAGAACGCGCCCGCGCGTTTTGCTGTTTTTTTTTTCACATAGCAGCAACATAGACTTAAAATACTCCGTCATTTATGGTCATATAAATAAAATCAATACATGATTATAAACTATAGAGGGTCTTCTTTTTTTGTGTACACTCACATTAACATCAAAACCTTGTGCTTTTTTTTAAATAAATAAAATAAACAGGGTGCGCTTTCAGCTCACTCTGTCTCCGCAAAAATCTTTCTGAAACATGTCTGGAAAATGAACGGAAACTCCGCTAATACTTATCACACAAACATGAAACATACGTCTAAAGAACGCTTTAAATTTCTACTTTTAAATAAAACAATTCACATTTAAAACAAATATTCTCCTGCAATGTAATCTGTCAAAAACTAAAGAGAAGTACAGTTTCTCCTGTCTCAGCTCATTATCGTTAATTTGTTCACACCCACTCGCAGAGCGCGCTATTCATAAGATAATGTGTTGAGGCCATTTGCAAAATAGATAAACGCCCCCAGGCAAATGCTGTAAACACACAATATTTTTTAGTCAGATTAAGATTCGTCTTGCGCGGCTATGAGGAATAATCCTGGGACATTTACCACAGAACAAGTGCTGGTTTCACTTCGAGGAGGAGCAACAGATTCAGCTGAGAAGTGTAAGTGTTTTGTGCTTTGTTCTAATCGCGATATAGAATAACGTTAGTGTCTGTAAACGGACAAATAGCATATCCTACTGTTTAAATGTGAATTATGTTTCTCTCTCTGTGTGTGTGTGTGTGTGTGTGTGTGTGTGTGTGTGTGTGTGTGTGTGTGTGTGTGTGTGTGTGTGTGTGTGTGTGTGTGTGTGTGTGTGTGTGTGTGTGTGTGTGTGTAATGAATGAATGAACGCACAGATACGCACTGTTACAGACGAAATAAAAGAACATTTCTTTGACTAGTTTTGGATAAAGTTTTTCAAATCAAATAAGCATCAAATAAGCTTCAAAATAAAGACATCAAATAAGCTTATGTTTTGTCAATAAACTAATCAACTAAGATGTTTGTTCCAATGCAAGCTATATCAAAATAATGAATCCTCAACTTTGAAATATGTATGATCAAACTAAGACATTTATGGAAAAAGACTATTTTCTTTTCAAGATGTTTCCAACTCTAACTTTGAACTTTGAACTGAAATAAAACCATGTCTATATGGTGAAGGGTGTGTGATAGAAGTGTCCAGACGTATGCACCCTGTATTTTCCTTATATAAATCCAAACAATCTAAAAGCCATTCTTTTTTAAATCTCCTCATTCTTTGTGCAAGGCTCCTGTAATGATATGGCCTGATAGCACCTAAAAGGGCCATTATGGGAGGGTCTTTGTCTTTCTCAGGTGTGGAATGCCACACATATTAATGAGAGATCAAGCCTCCTGCATAAAGCTTTCTCAAACAAAACACGTCATTAAAAATGTAAAAGACTTTATTGACTTATCTGAATGAGCAGTCAGGATGATCCTCACATAGTTTTGGAGCAAATATTCTAGGCTATGTGATACAATTTTCAAAAGTCTTGTGAAGAAATAATCAATACGTGTTTTGTGGTCTTATTTCAGCAACTTTCATTTTTATTTTTTTCAATAACCACGCATAAACATTATTCTATTAAAAATACAAACATGTACATACATGTTGCTCACTTATCATGGTAGTCCCGTCTGTGCTATATAGAGTGAATTTACACCTTTGCCATTAACATGTTTATAAATAACTGAAAAAAGCACAAATGTCAGTGCATGTCAAAACATCCCAAGGGCCCCAAAAACACTCTGGTCCCCAGAGGGTTAAACCGAGGTCTTGACTCTCTGTGGTCATTAAAAATCCCAGGATGTCCTTCGAAAAAGAGTATGGGCGTAACCCCGGCATCCTGGCCAAATTTTCCCCTTGGCCTCTGTCCATCATGGCCTCCTGATCATCCACATATACGTATTGGCTTCATCACTGTCTCCTCTCCAACAGTTAGCTGGTGTGTGGTGGGCGTTCTGGCGCAATATGGCTGCAGTCACATCATCCAGGTGGATGCTGCACATTGGTGGTGGTTGAGGAGATTCCTCCTTCCATATAAAGCGCTTTGAGTACCCAGAAAAGCGCTATATAAATGTAACAAATTATTATTATTATTATTTTGCTGTCAGAGCTCACTCAACTAGAATATGATGGCCTCTAAGGCCTTACTGTAAGGGTGTCCCTTCAAGATGTGTGTGACGCGGTGGGCTGGTCCTCTCCGCTCTGAATGAACCGCACTCTGGTCGTGTGTAGCCTATATATTGTTTCTTAACTATAAATTAATATGTTATAAATAACTGCGCGAGCCTCAACAGCGCAACTTTGTTACAGTCCGTACATTAGCGGGAGCAGCACAACAACAACTCACTCAGCTAATAGCTGCCCTGATTGCTGCCTCGCGCTAGGAAATAAATTGATTACTGTTATAAATATAAAACGTCACTAAAGACCGTCCCGGGTTACGTATGTAACCCTAGTTCCCCGAAAGGACGGACGCTGCGTGTAATCGCAGTGGGAACGCCCTCAGCGTGACGCGTCTGAAGCATGAATGAAATCAGTCAATGGAGAGAATGAGGGTACGGCGAGTGACGTCATCGACCAGGAAGCTATAAATATCCCCTGAGCACACAATACGCCAGCTTAAAAGTTACTGAAGCAAGCGACCCAAGGGGATGCCGAGAGTATGGCAGGACACGCAGCGTCCGTCCCTTCGGGGAACTAGGGTTACATATGTAACCCGGGACATTCCCCTTCAGGGACTACCGCTGCGTGTAATCGCAGTGGGAACGCAATACCTACATCCCCATACGACCAAATCCCCGTCGTGTGTCATTAGGAGACACAAACCGACGAGAGAACCTGAGCCCCGGGAGTGGAGCTAAGATCGAGGGAATAAAATCTAACGAAAGTTTGCGGTGAGGACCAGCCTGCTGCATCACAAACGTCCTGAAGAGAAGCTCCTGAAAGAAGAGCTGTAGAAGCAGCCATACTCCGGGTGGAATGAGCCCTTACAGCCAAAGGTGAAGGCTGATGGGCCGAACCATAAGCAAGTGAGATGGCCTCGACCACCCACTTGCTCATCCTTTGCCTAGATGCAGGACACCCTTTCTTAGGTGACCCAAAAAGACGAACAGTTGTTCCGATCTCCTCCACAGGGCAGCTCTGTGGACGTAAGCATCTAAAGCCCAAACTGGGCACAGCAAATTAAGTTTCTCCTGGTCTGACGTCAGAAAAGGCGGAGGACAGAAAACCTGCAGAACTATAGGTCTAACAGAAACAGTTGGAACCTTAGGAACATAACCTGGTCTCGGAAAGAGAAAGGCCTTAACCATACCAGGAGCAAATTCCAGGCACGAGGGAGCCACCGAAAGTGCTTGAATATCTCCAATTCTTTTTAGAGATGAGATAGCGAGAAGAAGGATAGTCTTTAGAGTAAGAAACTTTTCCGAAACTTCCTCGATGGGCTCGAAAGGAGCATGGGAGAGACCTTCTAAGATGATGGCCAGATCCCAAGCTGGTACCCTTGTGCGAACTGCAGGCCTCAGCCTCAAGGTGCCACGAAGGAAGCGAGATATAAGTGGGTGTTTCCCGAGGGAACCTCCACTTGAAGGGGCGTGGTAAGCAGCTAAGGCCGCCACATACACCTTCAGTGTGGAGTGGGATAACCCTGTGGAGAGACGGTCCTGCAGGAAATCCAGCACTGTACCAACCGGGCAGTTAACTGGGTCCTGCTGGCGCTCTCCACACCAAGAGGTGAAAAGTTTCCACCTCGCGGCATATAACTTCCTCGTGGAGGGAGCTCTGGATTGGAGGATGGTCTCAACGACCTCAGCCGAGAGACCAGAATCTATGAGCTGGGCCCCCTCAGAGGCCAAGCCCACAGCCTCCATAGCTCTGGGCGGGGGTGATTTTTTAGGATCGACCCGCTCGCCTGAGAGAGCAGATCTCTCCTGATCGGTATCTCCAGGGGAGAACCGTCGAGGAGAGACACTAGGTCCGCAAACCATACTCGGGCCGGCCAGAACGGGGCTATTAGCAGGAGACTGAGCCCGTCCCGGCAGAACTCCCGTCTCCAGAACTCCCGGGAGCAGAGCGATCGGGGGAAAAGCGTACAGACGTGACCTCGGCCACGGATGTACCATCGCATCCAACCCCAGCGGGGCTGGATGGCTGAGAGAGAACCACAGCGGGCAGTATGATGTTTCTCGAGAAGCAAATAGGTCTACCTCGGCACGACCGAAATGTTTCCATAGGAGTTCCACCACCTCGGGGTGAAGACTCCATACCCCGGGCCTCGGCCCCTGTCTTGACAGGATGTCTGCCCCCTGATTTAAATACCCTGGGAGATAAATAGCTCTCAGAGAAAGAATTTTCCCCTGGGACCATAGAAGGATCTGACGTGCCAGTTTGTAAAGCGGGCGAGAACGCAGACCCCCCTGATGGTTGATATAAGAAACCACCGATGTGTTGTCTGTCCGGACAAGAACATGGTGGCCCCTTAGGTCTGGGAGGAAGTGTTTCAGAGCCTGAAACACCGCCAACATCTCTAGGCAGTTTATGTGCCACAGACGATGATGGTCCTCCCACAGACCCTGAGCCGGGCGACCATCCATGATCGCCCCCCAACCCGTGAGAAAGGCATCTGTCGTTAGCATAACGCGACGACAAGGAGCTCCTAACACAGGGCCTTGGGACAGAAACCAAGGATCTTTCCACATGATCAACACCGTCGCGAACTCACGATCATGCGAAGTGGATTTCCCCTCGGGGAGAATCCCTTGGGCCTTGAGCCACCACTGTAACGGTCTCATGTGCAAGAGGCCAAGAGGTATCACGTTGGACGCAGCTGCCATGAGACCTAACAGTCTCTGGAACTGTTTTACAGTGGATGACTGGCCTAGCTTGACCTGATCTACTGCGGCGAGAATCAAAGCAATACGAGCAGGTGACAATCGTGCCTGCATCGTCGTTGAATCCCACACTACACCTAGAAAAGTGGTTCTCTGTAATGGAGAAATAACACTCTTTTTGGTGTTGAGCCTCAGCCCCAGTCACTTGATATGAGCAAGAACGACATCTCGGTGCCGAACCGCCTGTTGTTCCGATTGAGCTAGAATCAAGCAATCGTCTATATAGTTCAGAATGCGGATGCCCTGTAACCTCAGCGGGGCTATAGCAGCATCCATACACTTCGTGAATGTTCGAGGTGATAGTGCTAGGCCGAACGGAAGAACCCGATATTGGTACGCTTCGCCCCCGAAAGCGAACCTCAGGAACTTCCTGTGTTGAGGGAGGATAGATACATGGAAGTAAGCGTCCTTTAGATCTATCGTGACAAACCAGTCCTCGGATCTGATTTGAACATCCCGAGTGACAGACACAGCGCCCTGTAACGTACTGGCAGGGAACAGCTGGTCTGGGCACTCCACAACCCTCCTCGGAGGGGGCGAGCGTCCCTCGGGAAATCGCTCGCCGAGTCTCTCTACGCCCTGTGAAGGCAGGGTTAGTAGAGCAGACCCCTGAGGGCATCGGAAAAGACAGGGCACCGTGTTTTTGTGCAGTGAACTCAGGTCTTTCACGATGGGGACCACCCTCAGAGTCCTGACGTTCAGCACGTCAGGATTTTTTTTTTTCCCGATGAAGTACCGGGTGTAGTATCCTAACTCCCTGCTGGGTGGGGGAACCCGTTCTATAGCCCCTTTTTGCAGCAGAGTTTTTACCTCCTGTTCTAATACCAGAGCCTGCTCGGGGCCCACCACTGTGGGCAGAACCCCTCTGAACCGAGGTGGAGGTGTTCTGAACTGAATAGCGTACCCATTCTCTATAGTATTCAGGACCCATTGAGAAACATTGGGGAGAATTTTCCATTCCACCAGGAACTCTACTAAGGGAACCAGCCTTTCGAGGCTGGCCTCTGGATGAACATCCCGAGTGACAGACACAGCGCCCTGTAACACACTGGCAGGGAACAGCTGGTCTGGGCACTCCACAACCCTCCTCGGAGGGGGCGAGCGTCCCTCGGGAAATCGCTCGCCGAGTCTCTCTACGCCCTGTAAAGGCAGGGTAAGTAGAGCAGACCCCTGAGGGCATCGGGAAAGACAGGGCACCGTGTTATTGTGCAGTGAACTCAAGTCTTTCACGATGGGGACCACCCTCAGAGTCCTGACGTTCAGTACATCAGGATTTTTTCGACGCGGCCTTCTTGGCGATAATGACTGTCCTCAGATCAGCCCTACCACGGGAAGGTCACGCCGGGGAGCGCCCCGCCTCGTCCCTCCAGTTTCTCTGCGGGGGGGGGGGGGGGCACGAGACGCGACACTTCGTTTCTGCTGCGCTCTTTTTGAGGTACTCGGCGACTGGGACTGCCCTCGCTCAGCAGCCCCAGCGACACGCACTTTAAGGGGCATACATTTCTGAAAAGCAGCCGCCTGTTTCTTCTCTTCCTGGAACCTCTCCGTGACAGAAAGAAGAGCGTCACCAAAGAGGCCCATAGGCGAAACTGGAGCATTTAAAAGGAGAGTCTTATCTTTTTCCTTCATAGAGGTCTGACTCAACCACAAGTGTCTCTCTGTGGCCACCATGGCTGCCATAGACCGGCCGATAGATTTAGCTGTCTCCCTGGTGGCCCGGAGAGTGAGATCAGCAGTCTGCCTGAGCTCATTGATCATTTCAACAGAAATTTCCCCCCCTTCACACGCATCTTTGAGCAGGTCAGCCTGATAAGCCTGCATAATGGCCATAATGTGTAGACATGCAGCCACCTGACCCGCCGCCGAGTAAGCCTTCCCCACTAACACAGAAGTATTTTTTAGTGGTTTAGAGGGCAGAGCCGGTGCTTTAAGTGAAGATGATGAAGCTGGAGAGAGATAGCTCGCGAGCGTCTCCTCCGCCTCCGGCATCGTCACATAACCAGCAGATTTAGCACCAACAATGTTACCAAAAGCATTGGACTGATTTGTGTAAATTCTGCTTGAAACCAGTCTAACCCAGGTCTTTGAAACCTCAGCATGAAAATCTGGGAAGAACGGTAAGCACCGGCGAGAAGGTTGAGGTCGTGCAGACAGAAATCTATCATCTAGTTTACTTTTATTACTAGACTCCTGTCTATCAGCTGGCCACTCGATACTGAGCTTTTGAACAGCCCGAGATAACACATCCATCAAATCTTCTTCATTTGCAGTATAATGTGACAAACTAGTTTCCTCTGATGCAAAACTTTCGACATCCAGCTCCTCAGAACTGGATAATCTTAATTCAACATCATCATGTGCCTTCACCCGGGCAGAAGTAACCGCCGCAGCGCGTGCTTCCAAAGCCGGGTGAGAGGCACTGGATCCCGCCGGAGAAAGCTGAGATAGGGCGGGGCCCGTCTCAACGTCGCCGGTGAGATCCATCTGCGAACCCCAAGACAAGCGCCGCCGCTCTGCCTCAACAGAAGCGGGACCCGAGCCTTGGGGAGCTCGCAGCAAACCACTCTCCTCGAAGAGCGATCGCCGCGAGCACAGAGTTCTCAGAGGAAAGCGCTCGCAATGCTCACAATCGACTCCCTCGAGAGCCGACTGGGCATGCTGCACTCCCAAACAAGCCACACATAGCTCGTGTGAATCCCCACCCGTGATGTATCGAGTACAGGGGGGAACACACTTCTTATACTGCTCGCTCATATTTTTTTTTTTTTATATAATATATATAGTGATAAACTTCTGACAAAGCAGACAAACACAATCGACAGATTCAGACACACACAGAGCTTGCTGAAGTACGAAAAGCTGGCGTATTGTGTGCTCAGGGGATATGTATAGCTTCCTGGTCGATGACGTCACTCGCCGTACGCTCATTCTCTCCATTGACTGATTTCATTCATGCTTCAGACGCGTCACGCTGAGGGCGTTCCCACTGCGATTACATGCAGCGGTAGTCCCTGAAGGGGAACTATAATTTTCACAATCATTTTTAATGTTAAAATACATTTGACCCCACTCATTTCGAACCCTGGTTCTCAATCTCCGTTGCTTCTAGCCACGGTGGTTAAAAATGGTACGGTCCACAATAGGGGTGTCTGAAATCGCTTTACATTAAAATGTTCCTACAGTGATAGGAGTTGACTTGTATTGTAACTGTAATTATATTTTTTCACAATATCAGAAAAATTATCTGACCCCCCCAAAACTGATATTTCTGTCCCTGTAATTCGACTATGGGTCTGCGTTCGCGTCCACTCTGCAAACTGGCGCACCAGATCCTTCTGTGGTCCCTAGGGAAAATACTCTCTCTGAGGGCAGTGTATATTCCAGGGGCCCCGAATATAGGAGCAGACACCCCGAGGCGACTCCATTGGAGGCTCCACCCCGAGGCGGTGGAGCAAATATGGGAGTTTTACGGCCAAGCAGAAGTGGATCTGTTTGCTTCTCAGTACACGACGCACTGTCCACTTTGGTTCTCCCTCACTCACCCAGCCCCCCTGGGGCTGGATGCTATGGTGCAGACGTGGCCGCAGCTAAGTCTGTACGCATTTCCCCCTGTTGCTCTGCTCCCAGGAGTTCTGGAGAGAGTCCGCCAGGATGGAATAAGCCTACTGCTAGTAGCAACACGCTGGCCAAGTCGAATTTGCTTTGCGGACCTAATTCATCTCCTCGACAGCCCTCCCATATTTGGAAACTATGGGTTTGGCCTCTGAGGGGACCCAACTCATAGAGAGTGGTCTCTCAACCGAAGTTGTTGAGACCATTTTAAGCTACAGAGCTCCCGTTACGAGGAAACTATATGCAATGAAATGGAGAGTTTTCACTTATTGGTGTCACCAGCGTCAGTGGGATCCGGTTAACTGTTCAGTTAGTACAGTATTTGAGTTTCTGCAAGATCGCTCTGCATCAGGTTTATGTCCATCCACCCTAAAGGTCTACGTGGCGGCCATTGCGGCTTTCCACGCCCCGGTGGGTAGTACATCGTTGGGTCGAGACCCCCTGATTACACGTTTCCTTCGTGGCACCTTGAGGCTGAGCCCTGCAGCTCGCACTAGGGAGCCGGCTTGCGACCTTTCAGTAGTTCTAGAAGGCCTGTCTGGGGCTCCGTTTGAGCCCATAGATTCGGTTTCAGAGAAATTTCTTACATTTAAGACCATCTTTCTGGTAGCTTTTTCATCCCTCAAAAGAGTCGGAGACCTTCAGGCCCTTTCTTGTCCAGTGCGAGGACTGGACACTTATGTTCATCGGACTTCTCCGTGGAGAAAATCCGATCAGTTATTTGTCTCCTTTGGATCACCCAAGAAAGGTCTTCCAGCCTCTAAGAAGACAGTTAGCAAGTGGATAGTAGAGGCTATTTCTCTTGCTTATGAGTCCTCTGATCAGCCGTGCCCTTTGGTGGTCAGAGCTCATTCCACTAGGAGTATGGTGGCCTCTAAAGCCTTATTATCTGGGGTTTCTCTCCAAGACGTTTGCGATGCGGCGGGTTGGTCCTCGCCGCTCACTTTCGTGAGGTTTTATAGCCTGGACCTGGACGCTGCTCCGGGGTCTCAGGTGCTTAGTGCTTAGTGTTAGTTCTGACAACAGGCTGACACTCAGGCATTCGTAAGTTTGGTGATTTGGGTATTCTGGTTCCCAAAGCGTCATCGACGCATCGCGAGTTCCCTCGAAAGGGAACGTCTCATGTTACAACTGTAACCCTAGTTCCCCGAGTAGGGAACGAGACGATGCGTCGCTCTGCCATACTTCCTGCATCCCTGTGATCGACTTGCTTCGGCAAATTTCAAAGCTAATGCCGGTTGCACCGGATGCGCTTTTATCTCTTCCTGGTCATGACGTCACCCGCCCGTTCATTCTTTCCATTGGACTAGTTGACACATGCTTCAGACGCAATCATGCTGGGGCCGTTCCCAAAGCGTCATTGACGCATCGTCTCGTTCCCTACTCAGGGAACTAGGGTTACAGTCGTAACCTGAGACGTTTTCCCCAGGTGTTTCTTATTAGCCACCCCCCTTTGTTATCTTGTTAAACTTGTTCCCTTTCGAGGGAACTCGCGATGCGTCATCGACGCTTTGGGAACGCCCCCAGCGTGAATGCGTCTGAGCATCAATGTCAAGTAGTCCAATGGAAAGAATGAGCGTCACGGGCGGGTGACGTCATGACCAGGAAGGGATAAAGCACATCCGGTGCAAACCGGCATTAGCTTCTGTGTCTCAGCAAGCGATCTGTGTTACTCTGTCTCTGTCTATTTATTGTTGTCTGTTCGATATTATTGGGAAGAGTTATGGCGAAACAACTTTACAAACTCTGTGCTTCTCCCTGCCCGCGTTATTTAACGGGTGGGGACACACACGAGCTTTGTGTAGTTTGTTTGGGAGTGGAGCATGCGGTGTCAGCCTCCGAGGGGGCTGATTGCCAGCATTGCGAGATGCTTCCGCTCCGCATGCTCCGCTCTCGCCTGGCGCTTTTCGAGGAAAGTGGCCAGGCTCGCGATCCTCAGGGTGCAGGACCCGCGTCTGCCGAGGCAGCGCGGAGAATGCATTCCTGTGGATCGCGAATAGGACGGGGTTGGAGACGGGTCCGCGGATCTTATCTCCTCCCTTTCCACGAGGGATCCAGTGCTCTCTCGCCGGTCTCGGAAGCCCGCGCTGCGGTCTCTTCCGCCCGGGGAGAGAAATCAATGCTTCAGTGCTCTACCTCCGAGGAGGTAGATGTGCTGGGCATTGAAAGTGACACAATCATGGGGGAAGTGGATTTGCCATCTCTTCCCCAGCGTATGAGAAATATATATAGCCTATATATATATATATATATATATATATGATAGTTTATATTAGGGGTGTAACGATACACGTATTCGTATTGAACCGTTCGGTACGAGGCTTTCGGTTCGGTTTTCGGTACGCATTTTTGAACCGAACGGTTCGTTGGACCATTTTTCCTGCCGACCAAAATTTCGTTATTTCAAATGAAGGCGTGTCACGCGTGGCAAGCGCGCTCATAATGTGCGTGACCACAACATTGCCCAACATCAAATGGCAAATGTAATGTAAGCGGAACGAAACCACTCGTTATTGTGTGGTTGAAGGACCGTTTATCAGTTTGGACAAATACAGCGCGAGCCGATCTTAATCATCAGCACTGTTACACAGCCAAATCCAGTAAAGAAAGCATTTGAATTCGCCACTGAAGTAATAACATCGCTGCAAGATCTAGTGAGAAACATTCGCATTTCTCCGTTATTAACGGATCAAACAGCGCTGACGTGGAAACCAGGAAGAATGTGCCATGAATGAACTATCCAGTGTCCACAGATCAGCAACATTCACCATGGGTTTACTGTAGTAACACTACTAACTGTAACCATGGAAGTTTGGCAGGAATAGTAGGCTATAATGCTTTCAAGTAACATCACGTCGGTTTTATTTTGACATTATGAATACAATTGCTGCCCTCAAATGTTAATCTGAACTAAAATAAACCTTTGTTTATAACTACTACAATATTACATTTAATTTTGTCCAAGGAGCTGTTTTGTTTTATAAGCTCCTAAGAAAAGTCAAGTATAGCTCCATCATTGCTCAAAGTTAAAAAATATCATACTTTATGATGTTAGTTTTAATAAAAATATAATTAAAAAGATTAAATCAAGGAAATTTCTCTGGCATTTCTTTCTTTTTGCTGTATCAGAAACGTACCGAATCGTACCGAACCGAACCGTGACACAAGTGTATCGTATCGAACCGAACCGTGAATTTTGTGAACCGTTACACCCCTAGTTTATATATTATATATAAAATAAAGTGTATATTTATAAAGAATGTATATATAAAAAAAATATATATAATATTAAGCTGGTGGAGGTGTTCACTAAGGCTGTAGATAAATTAAATATTTAATGGCCAGCAGAAATAAGGGGGCACTCGTCCTTAAAATAAATTGAACGAGTTTCCTTCCCTCTATTTTTCCACCTCCATCACGGGGCCTTCCATTTTTCCCGATCTGCACAGCGAGCTGTCTAGATCATGGAAAACTCATTTTTTAGCCCCACATTCATTCAGATATTTGGGGGTTAACCCTTTAGGCGCCAGAGGTTTTTTTCCTAAAACGTTCGATTTTGACATCTTAATTTCAAAAGGCTATATCTTAAAAGTGAAAAAAGATAGAGACTTTCTGTAAATTAGAGAAATATTAAGGATGACCCAAAGTGTATGTAGGGATTACATTTTCCCATCTAATTTGCATATTATGACGTCATATGGTGGTGGCAATCTTGGATTATAGAATTTTCATGAAAAGTCACGTTTAAATGATAAAATGCAGCACTTCTTTCCCCCCAAAATGTCCATCACCTTCTGTATGCTATATTGCACAATACTGAATGCTCAGGTATATAGTAAGTAGTAAACAAACTGTGTAAATCATTACTAATAAATGGTAGAAACAAACCGAATGCATGTAGTGATTGGCCTTTTGCTGTAGAGATTTTCCATTTACTAAATACAGTAGGCACTCTGATTCCATGTATGGGGCAAATATATTTTATTCATATGACATACAAACACAAGTAGACAAGACCTGTTTAGTTCAAACACTCACTCGCACAGATCACGAGTGACATGATATGAGCAGCGCGGCCAGATCTGCCTCGCGCGCACGCCGAGTGTGCACAGCTCGGACTACTGTCATTGTCATTGCGACTCCTCACCCTGCCTCCACGTTGCCTCGTAACTGTCCTATGAATACTTCGACCTCGTCTAACATACCCAGTGGTATTAGACAAAGTCTCCTCCACAATACTGTCGCCGCGATTGCGGAGAGGATCTGATAAAATGGCTTACTCGCACACTAGCTCCGCTTTTGATCGCACTGATTCAATGCGCTCTAACTCGAACATTTTGTATAGAAACATGACGTTTTTTTGATTCGGGGATGAAGTATGACATGTCTGCCATCCAGTGGAGGGGAGGTTGAACGAAATTTGACACCCAATTTGACAAAATCGGCCTTTTTTTTCAGTGCCGCGTCTTGTCGAGTAAACTCGACCGTGGCGCCTAGAGGGTTAAGAGAGTATGGCTATGGGGCAATACCCCGGGTAGAACAGACACTTGCGAGCTATGTCTCCCGGTTCAGTATCGTCCCTGAAGGCGTCGGCTTCTCTCACTAAACCATTAAAGAAAACTATTTTTTAATCTAGTAAGAAAAGCATATATGGCAGTGGGTCTAGCATGAGCCTGCTTGCACACTAAAGCAGTGCTGCAAGCATATCAGGCTGACCTGCTGTGGTATTTGGACAGAAGTGAGGGAGTTTGGCCCGATGGGGTTTGAGAACTCCATCGGGCCTCAGATTTATCTCTCAGGGATGGCAGCCCTTGTGGTCACTGAGAGACACCTCTGGCTCAATTTGATGGGAATCATGGAGAAGGATACAAGATAATCTCTCCCTCGCTATGTCCAACCCCCTGGGGCTGCTGGGCGTGAGCAGCTCCAGCCGGCTAGTTTCTCATACACAACACAGCAGCCAAAGCCTTCAAAGCAGAAGCCGGATCCGAGGACCGTTCTTCATGCTGAGAAGGCTGCGGCTCAAAAGAAAAGGTCTGGCGCCACCGGCGTCAGACCGGTGAGGGCAGCCCCAACCGGGGTGGAATGGTGTACACCTCATTATACGGTGCCCTTTCCATCTCTGTGCCCTCAGGGGACCGTTCTGCCAACCCCGCCACCCTTGGTGCTTCGGGGCGCAGCGTTCTCCAGCGAGCTTCTGGCGCAGCGTCAACTCGACATTGCGTCGGACTCGCGCCCTCTGAGGGGGGTTCGAAAACAGTCAGTTCGGGTGGTTCCTGCCAGTATGTTTCAGGTCCCCGAACAGTGTTTATTACACCAGAGGCCAGCCTTGAGGGGCTGGTTCCCTTGGTAGATTTTCTGGCAGCGCGAAAGCTACTGCCAAATATATCTCTATGGGTAATGGTAATCTCTCTGTTAGCCCTGTTAGCAAAGAAAGCTATAGAGCAGGTGTACTCACCCGACATTGCGTCGGGTCTTTACAGTCGTTATCTCATTGTTCCAAAAAAGGATGGAGAGCTGCGTCACACACTAGATCCTCGTCTGTTGGAGTGTTAGATGCTGACACTCAAACAGATCGTGACTCAAATCAGATCCGAGGACTGGTTTGTCACGATAGATCTAAAAGACGTATACTTCCATATCTCCATCCTCCCTCAGCACAGGAGGTTCCTGAGGTTTTCTTTGGGGCAAAGAACACCAGTATCAGGCACTTACTTTCGGTCTAGCTCTATCACCCCGCACATTCACAAAGTGTGTAGACGCAGCTCTGGCCCCGCCAGGCTGCAGTGTATACGCATTCTGAATTGCATAGATGACTGGCTGATTCTAGCGGAATCAGAACAGTTAGCGGTTCGGCACCGAGGTGTCGTTCTCGCTCATATGCAGATGTTGGGGTTGAGGCTCAATCTCAAGAAGAGTGTGCTTTCTCCAGTACAGAGAACCACTTTCCTTGGTGTGGTATGGGATTCAGTGACGATGCGGGCCACTCTAAAGGTCGCCCGTTCGTGTAGCTGCTATCCTACCAGCCACAAAAGAGCTGACGCTAGGCCAGTCACGCACTGTAAAACAGTTCGAGAGACTGTTGGGTCTTGTGGCAGCAGCGTCCAACGGGATACCTTTTGGCCTGCTGTACATGAGACCTTTACAGTGGTGGCTCAGGACCAGAGGGTTCTCCCCGAGGGGAAACCCACTTCGTATGATCAAGATCACGCGGCGGTGTCTCTGCGCCTTGGTCATATGGAGGAAACACTGGTTCTTAACCCAGGGTCCGGTGTTGGGAGCTCTTTGCCATCGAGTTGTGATCTCGACAGATGCTTCCCTCACCGGCTGGGGAGCGGTATTGGAAGGCCGCTCAGCTCAGGGCTTGAGAGGAGTCATCATCTCGCTTGGCACATGAATTGCCTAGAGATGATGGTCGTCTTCAATGCGTTGAGACATCTCCTCCCAGACCTGAGGGGCCATCATGTGTTGTTCTGAAACGGTGACTGTTAGGCCTCAGGGCAGCAGCGTCCAATGTGATACCCTTTGACCTGCTGTACGTGAGACCTTTACAGTGGTGGCTCAGGACCAGAGGGTTCTCCCTGAGGGGAAACCCACTCCGTACGATCAAGATCACGCGGCAGTATCCCCGCGCCTTGGTTATATGGAGGAAACTCTGGTTCTTGACCCACAGACAACACGTTGGTGGCCTATTATTTTGGTCCCTCAGGAAATTACGCTGTCTGAGGGCAGTGTATATTCCAGGGGGGCCAGAATATTGGAGCAGACACCCTGTCGAGGCAGGGGCTGAGGCCAGGGGACTCCACCCCGAGGCGGTGGAGCAAATATGGGAGTTTTATGGCCAGGCAGAAGTGGATTTGTTCTCGTCTCAGCATACGACGCACTGTCCACTCTGGTTATCCCTCACTCAACCAGTCCCCTCGGGGCTGGTTGCTATGGTGCAGACGTGGCCGAGGCTACGTCTGTACGCATTTCCCCCTGTTGCTCTGCTCCCAGGAGTTCTGGAGTGATTCTGCCAGGATGGAATAAGCCTATTTAGTAGCACCACCCTGGCCGAGCTAAATTTGGTTTGCGGACCTAATTTTTCTCCTCGACGGACCTCCCTTGGAGGTCCCGATCAGGAGAGACCTTCTGTCTCAGGCAGGGGATGCAATATTGCACCCCCGGCAGGGGATTTGGAAACTGTGGGTTTGGCCTCTGAGGGGGCCCAACTCATAGAGAGTGGTCTCTCAACCGAGGTTGTTGAGACCATTCTAAGCTCCAGAGCTCCCGCTACGAGGAAACTATATTCACTATTTCGAGAGTTTTTCACTTCTTGGTGTTACCAGCGTCAGTGGGATCCGGTTAACTGTTCAGTAAACACAGTATTCGAGTTTCTGCAAGAACGCTTTGTATCAGGTCTATGTCCTTCCATGCTTAAGGTATACGTGGCGGCCATTGCGGCTTTCCACGCCCTGGTGGGTAGTACATTTTTGGGTCGAGACCCCCTGATCACTCGTTTCCTTCGTGGCACTTTGAGGCTGAGGCCTGCAACTTGAGGACCTTGCAATAGTTCTAGAAGGCCTATATGGGGCTCCCTTCGAGCCCTTAGATTTGGTCTCAGAGAAGTTCCTTTCTTTTAAGACTATTTTCTGCTAGCTATTTCGTCCCTATTAGAGTCAGACCTTCAGGCCCTTTCGGTCCCCACCTGCCTTGAGTGCACCGGGGATGGCCAAGGCAATCTTACCCGAAACATGGATATGTTCCAAAGGTGCCTACCATTATTCCGAGGCCTATTGTGCTGCAGGTTTCTGTCCTCCTCCTTTTACATCTGTGGACCAGGAAAGGCTGAACCTCTTGTGTCCAGTGCGAGCAGTGGATACTTATGTTCATCGGACATCTTCAATGAGGAAGTCCGACCAGTTATTTATTTGCATTGGATCGCCTAAGAAGGGTCTTCCTGCTTTTAAACAGACGGTTAGTAAGTGGATAGTTGAGGCTATTTCACTTGCATACGAGTACTCTGACCAGCCGTGTCCTTTGGCGGTCAGAGCTCACTCTACGAGGGGTATGGCGGCCTCTAAAGCCTTACTATTTGGAGTTTCTCTTCAAAACGTGTGTGATGCGGCAGGCTGGTCCTCACCGCTCACATTCGTTAGGTTTTACAGCTTGGACCTGGATGCTGCCCCAGGTTCTCAGGTGCTTAGTGCTTAGTTTCAACAGACTGACACTCAGGTACTTGGAATTCTGGCGTTTTGGGTATTCTCGTTCCCAAAGCGTCGATGACGCATCGCGAGTTCCCTCGAAAGGGAACGTCTCAGGTTACGACTGTAACCATAGTTCCCTGAGAAAGGGAACGAGACGATGCGTCACCCTGCCATACTTCCTGCATCCCTGTGATCGGCTTGCTTCGACATTTTTGAAGCTAATGCCGGTTTGCACCGGATGTGCTTTATCCCTTCCTGGTCATGACATCACCCGCCCGTGACGCTCATTCTTTCCATTGGACTAGTTGACATTGATGCTCAGACGCATTCACGCTGGGGGCGTTCCCAAAGCGTCGATGACGCATCGTCTCGTTCCCTTTCTCAGGGAACTATGGTTACAGTCGTAACCTGAGACGTTTCCCTTTGTGTATATATACCCCAGTGTTTCTCTTGTTCTTTGTCTAGCGTGACAAATCCATTGCCTCTTTTGTCTGCCGCAGCCACATTACAGTTTGCTTGTTCAACTAAAAAAATAAATCAAAATAAAATGGTATGGCTTTCATGATGTCAAAATTGACTTTATTTTTTATAGTGTATGTTCCTGTCTTATTGTGCTTAATTCATTGCACATGTTCCAAAAATAAAATAATAAAAAAGAGTTTGTCTTCATAATCTTTTATAAAAATGTATTAACTAGCTCTGCTTTGAAATTACTTTCTTTTGTGACTTAAGTCATAAAGCCCTCTAATTTGTCAACCACTTCGCTACCACCACCTGTCCAACCCGTTCTCATTCCCGAGGCATCCGATTTTGTCTGATGTCTGTAGACATCACTATAGACAAGTATTTACAATCCAATATCCTCCTATTTAATTTTTCTTATTCAGAAATATGTCTCATTGGCTAAATAAAATGGGGTGCAAACACAGTTTCATGTTGACTTTAAACTTGTCTCATTTAGGGCAACAGCGAAGATAATGGAAATATAAATCCAATTAATGATAATGAACTCTGCAGTATTACTTTTTACATCGTAAATAGCACATACGTTTTGTCTGTGTATTTCTGTAGCTTGTTATGAGTAAATCATTACAAACTGAGAACTAGGAAACTGTCAGGAAACAAGAACACTAGTCGTTGATGCGTGTGTATCGGAGATAATGCTGTTGCACTGTATTTTTCTCTCAGCATCTGACCCATATGTGTGTGTTTGTTTGGATGGAATCACGCTGAGAGCAGGTGGATGGGCACTCAAGGTTTCTCTTTACTGGGCCTGTGACAAACCCAACGAAAGACTGGTTAGGTACAGTACATCAACATTGCTCAGAAGTCCGTATCGAGAGATGCGAAACTCTGCTGCGAAATACATTTTCTCAAAGTGATCATGAGCATACATAGTGGACAAAAACTCAAAATAAAGCATAAATTTAACAAAAATTTTAACATAAAACACTGTCTCTGCTCTCATTTCTCATCAATTCACATGAATACAGAGAAACTATGAACTTAAGTAACCATCATTTTACATATTTTTGAATAAATGAAATACAGAAAGAGAAAAAGCACAACTCTAGAATGACGCACTACATAGTTCAGCAGGTGCAAGCATACAACACATGTGCTAATGCTAATACTCCATTAGGGCTAACATTTCTTACACAGAACATAACAAAACTAAATAAATCACATACCTAGGACAAACACAACCAAAGACTGGTTAGGGTTTAGTACATCAACGTTGCTCAGAATCTTTAATTAAATAAGTTCACAAGCAGGTTAACAGACATTCTCTCCATTTTATCATCACATATATCCTACATTTGACTCAACTGACAGAAACTGAAAGCTGACAGACAAAAGGAGTAAACTTGTGTGTATTTTAAAGTTTAAACTTGTGCTTGAAAACAACCTAAACTAAATTTTTAAGACGCAGCAATCATCAAAGCAACTTACCAGCAGTGAGAGATGCGACACTCTGCTGCAGATGAAGTAGCTCCACCCTGCAATATAATGTACGCAAATGTGAGTGGTGCAACAGCCAATGGTGAGTTTTACCAATGTAGGCATTAATTTAACAGCAATATTAAAACTCTGTTACACATTCATAATAAGAAGATGCATTTATACGTCTGTGCTTCCTTTATGTTCTGAATAATAATGTACGCAAAACCGTATAAATGCACATTCATAATGAGAAGATGCATTTATACGTTTGTGCTTCCTTTATGTTCTGAATAATAATGTACGCAAAACCAAATTCACTGTGTTACTTGCAAAAACAAGATTAAAGTGGAAAAAAATTAAATGCAGACTAAGCACAAACAGACTTCCAGGAAGGAAAGAGCAGAACAGACAATACAGACAGAATGTTGATCTAAACACACAAATCATCAACCATCGGCAATCCATCAAAATACAATGCCAGCAACATCAGAGCACACAACACATATTCCTATAGGCCAAAAGTTTGGTAGGATTTGTACCTTGCTTAGTTTAATCAGTTTGCTTTATTTGGTGCAAGTGAATGGAGCAGAATATCTGAATCAAACCTTGGAGCAAAGAATTCAGAGCAGTGTATGAAACTATAATAGTATCTATAGAGCTAGTATTGTAGTATCAGTAGCTGGAGTACATCGTGATTAAGCTAACAAAATACACAGAAAATAGTGGATTTCTAGAGTCCAGAAAATATTTGTACAAGCATTTTTATTTGTTGATGAACTGGAGGTGGTCTGACTTTAAAGCCCAACCCTCAAGCATCAAAATTATGCATTGAAGGATTAGTTCACCCAAAAATTCTAGTATTATTTGCTCACTGTCATGTTGTCTCAAACATGTATGACTTTCTTCCTCTGTGGAACACTGAAGAAGACATTTTGAAGACATGTATTGAGTTTTGAAAAATGCAATTACAATGGGTACTGAAGCCACATAGTCATTTTTCCCTGAAACTCAAGATCGTTTTCAGCACAATGTGATTTTCTATTCTCAGTACAAGGGTTTATGTATTTAGAATATACACATGCATACGGGCATGGGTGGATGGGAGCAGGGCCGTGCACAGACCTTTTGAGGGGCATGTGCTGAAACTAAAAAAGGGCACCCCCCTCCCTTTTTTTATATCAAGATTATTTAGTAAGCCTACATTAAAGGAGGAAATGGTCTCATCTTCATGACAAATTCAATAAAAAAAAATAGTCTCAAAAGCTTTAGATTTATTCACTATTAATAACCGTAATAATAATAATAATATAGATAATATAGATATACAGGGTTTCAGGGCTTCTTTAAACCTAATTACAACAGCAACCTTCTGTGAGCCATGCTTGAAGATGTTTATGACTTCACTGTGATCCACTGGGCTGTCCCTCTCTATGGCTATGAGGAGAAGGTCTGCGAGTCTCTCCTCTGAGCAAAGGCTTAGGAGTTGGTTCTTAATTAACCTCATTTTGGAAAAGGATCTCTCCACAGTTGCAGTTGATGGCAAAAACCTGATACTGTGGAGGACCAATGTTGGTCTGTTGAAGGTCTTTTATTCACTACACTTCCCATAAAATAAGCCAGCAATGAAAAAAATTATAAAATAGTGTGAAAAGTACAGTTGCAGTGAAAAGCATTTCTGAAGGATCATGTGACACTGCAGAGTACTGAACTAAAGATGCTGAAAATTCAGCTTTGACCACAGAAATAAATTACATTTTAAAATATATTCAAATAGAAAACAGTTATTTTAAATTGTAAAAATATTTCACAATATTACTGTTTTTGCTTATTTTGGATCAAATACATTAAGCCTTCGAATGAATTAAATCATGAATTAGATTCTGCATCAGGGGCGTAGCCAGTAATGGGCCAGGGCGGCACTGGCCTGCCCACATTACTCACTGGCCCGCCCGGGCAAGTTTGATAAAAATACATTTTTAGTTTATTTTTATTATTCAAGTGTATTTAAGAAAATATATTAATATATACCTGATTTATTGTTGACTGGTGTGTGTGTTTAATTTTTTTTCCGAATAAAATGGAACTGTTGAAGCAAGTTGTAGAAAGCCTCCCTCCGGAACGTTATTGGTTGCTATGGTTGCTAGGGGTTCCGACAGGAAAATTCAGCTGCGCTGGCGCCACAATAATGGCTAAACAACTTTCTTTAATGTGCTATTTGAAAAAAGCAAGAGTTGAGGAAGAAGACACGCTACTGCCTTCCTCTACCGAGTCCACCCAGCCCAGTTCTTCAGACTCATTAACCCACAAGAAGGCTAGTCAGGTGCTGGTGGCGGCCGCTTCTTGCTCCCTCTCTCCCGGTCAGCCTGACGCGGGTTTACCCGCCGATCTAACTGCGATATTATTATTTTAGCTCACTTTATTTTCGGGTGAACTGTCTTTGCACTGCTGACTAGCCTGAATAAAATAGACAGGTTATTGTCTATACTGGTTTGTCCAGCCTTTATTGAGCTCTGTTGGTTGAACATGATGATTTGCCGAATATTGCGAAATAAAGGTGTAACTGTTTTTGCAGTTTGTCAATTAATTTTTCTACTCTCTAAGGTTTAATTATTATTTAAGTCAGTTTTTTTTCTAGGAAAAACTATAGGCCCACTCACATTTTCACTGGCCCGCCCAAAATACAATTTCTGCCTACGCCACTGTTCTGCATGATAAAGATTTCACATTGATCTTCTGTAAAAAAAAAATTATATTTTTTTTAGTTACTACTACAACATTACTGTAGTAAAACCATGTTTTACTACATTTATGCATGTGAGGACGACCGGAGAGTAGGTATAGAATACTGTAGATTCAAAAATTAGATAGCGAATACGTGCATATTAACAGACTTGAATTAACCATAATTTAATATTATTACCATAACATTAAATGTTAAATGATTAAATGTTAATAAATTAAGTGTATCTGCAATCATAAATCAAAGAACACATTTCTTAGAAATATATGTAGGTGACGAGGATCACTCGTTGCTTTGTGTAGTTCCAGTACGAACAGCGCGGGGGCGCACCTGTGCTTATGATTCTCCGATGGAAACGGCGCCGGCGGCATCATTACATTTTCATCAACAGCTTACCAACTAGATTGGTATAGCTATATAGGCGCTCAGTTTTTCCTGTTGTAAAATACATTTGGTCAAAATCGCATTTTATAAAAAATGAAATGCTACTCAACTGTATGCACAGGCTATTTAAGTGTAGGCTATGTATTATTGGCTATGACTATGGCAAATCCTAGCATAGCCCTCTCTCTCTCTCGTCCCACATATCTTAGTCAGACATCAAATAAATAAAATATGTGCTTTTGCAAAAAATAAGCTGCTTTGATGCAATCTGTATTGTGAAAAGCGCTATATAAATAAATGTGACTTGACTTGACTTGACTTTTATAGACAATGTGTTTAGTACTTATTTAAACAACAAGATCTTTGTTTACCCTTGCAAAACTTCGTTCAGCTGCTGTTTGCTGTGCGGCCGCTGCAGAGCTTCAGTTCATTCAGTCACGATAGAGGGGGCGGAGTTATCAGCTTTACTGACAGTTTAAGATCGAACAAGATTTACACAAGCTCTTTTTAAGATCTTTCATTGGCTAAATATTTTTTAAAACAGACAGATTGACTTAAAGGGTGACCAATAGCATTCATTTATAAAAAATAAAATAAAACACCACCACCAAAAAAAGGGCACTTCGGCAAAAAGGGCATGTGCTCTGCACAGGTTGAGCCCTACCTGTGCACGTGCCTGGATGGGAGACCCCGCTCTTGGCAGATATTTTTTATACTCAACCCCTCCTAAGTCCCAAGACATCAAAAACTGAAACATTGTCAAGCACCTTTAGCGGTGCTTGACAAACGCGCTCGGGCTCGGACCGCAGCAAACGAGCCCAGTGTAAAAGCCCCCATAAACGCAATCGAACCAAACTGCGGAAGTGAACCGCTATTGATGACGTATAATGTAAAATCTGGACGACAGGATAGTCGTCAGTGCGTGTGTGTGTGTGTCTGTGTGTGTGTGTGTGTGTGTGTGTGTGTATACACTTACCTTGACGAAAAGCGGGATTCGAAAAGCAATCGAACTCGGGTTCGGAAAAGGCAATCGAACCAAGTGTGAAAGCGCCCTTAGTGTCACTATTAAGACACTAAAGGTGTCACGATAAATACGGGTGAACCCAAACGCAAACAGGATGTAAAACAAATAGTTTATTTACTAACAAACAGGGAAAACAAAACCCACGAGGGGGCAACCCGTAGACAAAACACAAAGAGACTAAACTAGATTACGACAAACAATAAGACAATATTCTGGAACAGGAAACTCACAGGATATCACAAGGTCTCAAAACTCACAATGATCACACAGAGGTAAGGATCACAATGAACCGACACAGGACAGCAAACACAAGGGGATTAAATAGGGAGACACTAATGACAAAGACAGGTGAAGCTGACTAGACAAGGACAGGTGAAACTGACTAGACAATGATGACGAGACGAGGATAACAAGGGGGCGGGGTAACGTAACGAGACACACAAGCACATGGCCCAAACGAAAGACCATGTGTTGTACACAAACATGGGTCTGCCATGATCCTGTCTCAGAACTAGAGAACTCAAGGACAGAATCATGACAGAACCCCCCCCTTAAAAAGCGGCTTCCAGACGCTTCTCAAGAGGACACAAAACTCAAGACATAGACATGAACCAACACAACATAACCAATAATAACAAAGGCATACATGAAAACACAATGACAGGATTAGGGTGAAAAATTAGGAACAGTAAACAAGGGAGGGGAGGCGGACGCACAACAAAGTTCACGGGAGACTGTCCAGGGTGGGTGAGTGGGACGGTGGTCTTGGGTCTACGGGATGTAGACTTCTGACGAGGGACCCGGACGGGTTTGGGTGGGGAAATGGTAGACACAGTCCGGGGTTGAGCCTTAACAGGGAGGACCGGGGAAACATACAGAGGCTGGGTGACAGTGGGAACTGCTGCAACCGGCAACGGAACGAAGACAAGAGGTGTAACCGGTGGTAAGTAATCGGGAACAAGAGGTGCTGCGGCGGACGGTGGCGCTGGGACAGGACCCACGGTCTCATCTACAGATTCGGAACCCACACACTCTATCATTGACTCAGAAACAGAGTTCTCTGTAGTAACCATGGAGACCGCTCCCTCTGCAGCCGACTTGAAACCCGCACTCTCCTCTGCTGTGGACGCAGGACTTGAGGATAAAACAGGTCTGACAGGAACTTCCAGAATCTTTACAAGACTAGACAAGTAGTTAGATAAAATCTTGGCCGTAACTGCAATCGGCATGTCCTGAGGAGCTGATACTGCCCGGAGGAGTGCTTCTGCAGCTGTGTCGGCCGCCGCCCTCTCTGAAACTGACTCTGAGATATCGTTACCGGCAACAGACTCGAAACCCATCTTCACCGTTGCAGGATCCGGAATAATCCTCTCTGCAGCAGCCTCAGGAACAACTCTCACCAGTGCTGACTGGGGACCTGCGCTCTCTGCAGCAGGTTCGAGAGTCCTCGTGGACTCAGGCGAAGACAGAGACGGAGAACAGAAAGTTCCCCTCTTCCTCCTCTTTCTTCTCGGCCGCGGAGCAGAGGCCAAAACCGGACTTGAGACCGGTTGGAAAGACTCAGAGGGAACCACACCAAGAACTGTCGTCTCTGTGGAGGATGACTCTGAAGCCGACTCCCACGACAGCCGTCTCTCTCGTTTTCCACGAAGACTTATAGCTGTGGAGGATGCTTCAGAAGTCGCGCTGGGACAAGTCTGGCTCACCAACGTGGCCACGGTGAGGATGCGACCCTCCGGAATCACGGGCAGCATACCAGGTGATGACGGTCTGATGGAAGTCCGTGATTCCTTCTGTGCCAAACAGGTAATCATCTCCTGGAACGGATGACGAACCAGTCTCTCCCGTTCCGCCAGAGGAGGCGGCTCATTTAGGCCCGCGATGAGGTAGCGTTTTAGTAGGGCGTCAGGCAAGAAAACCCTCCTTTCGTCCACGACCCGGGCGTACTGTCTCAGAGACCACTCACCCTGGGGAGGGAAGGGAAGTTTGCCCCTCCTACTATCAGCAATCGTCTCCTGCCACCATTGTACAAGAGGGTCCGAATACTGATCAAGACGTGGTGGCGTACTGTTTGCTGGGTTCTGGTATGGTCGGTTCATTCTGTCACGATAAATACGGGTGAACCCAAACGCAAACAGGATGTAAAACAAATAGTTTATTTACTAACAAACAGGGAAAACAAAACCCACGAGGGGGCAACCCATAGACAAAACACAAAGAGACTAAACTAGATTACGACAAACAATAAGACAATATTCTGGAACAGGAAACTCACAGGATATCACAAGGTCTCAAAACTCACAATGATCACACAGAGGTAAGGATCACAATGAACCGACACAGGACAGCAAACACAAGGGGATTAAATAGGGAGACACTAATGACAAAGACAGGTGAAGCTGACTAGACAAGGACAGGTGAAACTGACTAGACAATGATGACGAGACGAGGATAACAAGGGGGCGGGGTAACGTAACGAGACACACAAGCACATGGGCCAAACGAAAGACCATGTGTTGTACACAAACATGGGTCTGCCATGATCCTGTCTCAGAACTAGAGAACTCAAGGACAGAATCATGACAAAAGGTACCCCTATGTGTTGCTATATCGATGAACCAGGAACTCCTGAGAAAACTTTTACATCAATATACAGACACGAAGGGCATAGGAATTTTATTATCATTAAATTATATATTGGGATATAATTTTGTCATGATGATAAGTTGAAGTATGATTTTCAATTTGAACAGCCACTTCCTCAAAAAGTAAAATATTTTGGGTGTTATTATAGTTAAAGGTGCAGTAAGCGATTTCTGGTCAAATCTGTTGATATTTGTGATCACAAAAACAAACACACACCTACCCAAAAAGATCACACCCCTAACTTGATGCCTATGCCCCCGCATTCACGTACATGCTGTGCAACACAGGCAATGACTATGGCGGAATCTGCTGTGCCTGCCGCCCGAGGGTATGATATCATCAAAAAGTGAAAGCAATTTGTGTTACTATGATAATTCAGGTCAAATGTCGAATTGTTATGTAGTTCCTCTACTCCTTCGATGGAAAAGTCATCCTTTCCATCCCAAAAAACCAAAACAGTTTTCATGAACAGCTCCCTACATAAAATGATAGTCCAAGTAATGTCTCGGTTACGTATGTAACCCTCGTTCCCTGAAGGAGGGAACGGAGATGCCACATCGGACCGATCGACGAAGAGGAATCTCACTAGAGGGGCCAATCTACTTTGAGTGTAACTAAATGAGCCAATGCACATTGGCATGCGATATTTGTATCTGCTGCCCCACCTCACAGCACGGGTATATAATAAGCAGCAGGTGCATCGTATCCTCAGGTTTTTCGCTGAGGAGCCGAACTAGTGACCCGGCCGCCCAGCAGTGGTACAGCAACTGTAGCGACGGGACGTGGCTTCTCCGTTCCCTCCTTTAGGGAACGAGGGTTATATACGCAACATGCTGCCCCGTCCAGTGCCCTGTGAAAGCCTCCTGACCCCTCTATGCCCCATGGGGCGGAGAATGTAACAGGGCTTACACAGAGAATGTCAATCACTGCTGTTCCGCATGACCCACTCAGTGAGGCTATTGGATAACACTGGGGAAGTGTGCCCTTTCCAGTGGAAAAGGAATGCTGCAGAAGCCACAGTCGTTGAGATAGTTGAGGTTGCGAACGCCATGTTCACTCAGGGGAACAAGGGCCTCTGGACTTCCGTGAAAACGCAGGGAGACAGGGACAGTCTGAAGGGCAGGACTTTGTACTGATATGCTCGACCCTCGAACGCAAAGTGCAGGAATGGCCTGTGTCTGCAAACCAATCTCGGAGACGGATGCATTCGAAAATGCATTTCTGCGTCAACATTCGGAACAGTAGCCAGTGAAGAGCCCGATTCAGAACTCGCAGATCTAAGATAACCCACTGCTTTTCTTGGTTCTTCATATCGGTTGGAGGGACCGCTCAATCACGTCCTTCGCCAGGACTGCGATCTCGGCCCATAAGACAGGAGCATTGGAGTCTCGCACAAAGGTGAACTGGATGCCCCTGAACTTGGGGGACGCCGAGCGAACTGAATCGCATAGTCTACTCTGATGGTACCACAGATGTACCCACAGTGGGGCAGCAAGGTGGAACATAGGGACCCGACTCGGGAGGCTCGCTGGCGGCCCGAAGTGAGGTCTGAGCGGTGCAACATTTACCTGGTTCCACGGATGGACAAAGGGAGCGTGAGGAGGCTTGGTGACATCTTCTAACCGCCCACTGCTGCCCGGTGGCAACAGAGGAGGAGGATGAGAGTGGTGAGGTTTTTGGGCACCCATTGCTCTCCGTACCCTCTTGGTACCCAGACATAAAGGAAACTGATAATTTTTGATGATTTGGTTACAGAAACAAAATGAAACAAAATATTCTCCACCCGGCCCTCCTCCGGGGGAGGGAGTGGTGTGGTCACCATCTCCCGAAGAGCTACACTCTCCATCTCTGGGTCGCCCGTCTCAGGGCCTCTTGTTCTTCCACTTGCCGCCAGGATTGGCGGAGGCCTGGATGGGCTTGGCATCCTGCCTGCGATCGGCTCCACAACACTGCTTTGGTGGAGACTACGGCTGCGCGGGAGCGGGGGTAGTTGCAGGGGGGTGCCTTCAGAGACGAGCAGGCGGGGGGTTGTTGCGCTTGATTGCCTCCGTCTGCTTCCGTGCAGCCAAGAACTCGTGGGCAAAGTTCCAGACTGCCAAAGAAGCCGGCCTGGGAGACGGGAATTCAAAAACCGGATCTTGTTGGCATCTCACATGTCGGCCAGGCACAGCCACAGATGGCGTTCCTGGACGACTAAGGTGGACATCACCCGGCCCAGGAAAGGCGCAGTGACTTTCTTCGCTCTTCGGGCGAGGTTGGTAGCTGTAAGCAGCTCTTGCATTAAACCCTGGTTGGAACCACCCTCGTGCAGCTCTTTGAGTTCTTTGGCCAGGTAAACCTGAAGCGACGTCATGGCATGCAAGGCAGAGGTGGCCTCTCCACAGGTGTCCACGACCTTGTAAGCTCCTCATGCACTTCCGTGAAGTAAGGAACCGGGGAGAGACAGTGAGAACCAGCGTGAGCCGCCGTGAGAAACAAATCATCCGGGGGTGTGAAGCCGTCACCGTAATCCTCAGGTCGCCCAAGCCACTCCTCAAAGTAGACCTCTCCTGGTGGCCAGAGAGGGTGCTACAACGAGGAATGGCTGAGGTTGGAGGTAGCAGTGGGGAACATGACTCATCCACGAAAGCAGCCTTAGCGTGCTTGATTCCCAGACATGTGATGCAACGATCGTGACCTTCAGCCGGCCTCAGGAAACAACCCCATTCAGAAACACACTAGTGGAAACCTTTTGACATCTTTAAAAAGACGCAGTCTCCCACCCTTGGCAAGCTCTTTTAGGGAAATTCAACTCCATTGTGGTGCTGAAGCGCATAGGGGAGATTGCCGTGGCAACACAGACAGGGATATAGTGCAACCTGTCGTGTGCACTCACACTCAAACAGAGCTGTGAAAACAGCTGTCGGAGATGCTCTGAGGAGCGGTACCACTGCTGCAAGCACCGTAACACCAACACCAGTAATGAAGAGAGGTGTCTTCCTGTCGAGCTGGCTCATAGAACACTCAGTTGAGTTTTGCAGAGTAGAATCAGATGAACTACCCAGCTCTGAAGCGAAAAGCTGAAGATGCGATGCACCTGCTGCTTATTATATATCTGCGCTGCGAGGCGGGCAGCAGATGCAAATATCGCATGCCAACGTGCTTTGGCTCATTTAGTTACACTCGAAGTAGATTGGCCTCTCTAGCGAGATTCCTATTCGTCGGTCCTCTCTAGCGAGGTTCCTATTCGTCGGTCAGTCCGACGTGGTGTCGAACATGACAGACTGAAAGGTAACAAATGTATTACAAATGTGACAAGATTAAAAAAAAATATATATATTAGGTGTATGTTATCTTACTTCTCGGACATGCTTGATGCTTGAAATGGGCATTGAAGGGGGTTTCCAGGAGTATAATAATAATGCAAATAAACAAGCGAAGATGACACAGGAGTATATTCAAGCTCTGTGAAACACAGTAAAACCAACATTACTCACGTATCGAGAAGAAACGATAATAAAGCAACCTTGGTGTCAGTTTCCAGGCCTTCCCATTCCTTAACCCTTTCACATTCATTTTTTAAGGTGACAGTTATTTAGAACATGTCTGTTACAGTCATCTGGACTCATTCACCTTTAGTTTATTTTTCATGGACTTTCAGTTTGTTTTCATTCGTCACGTGTTTCTTTGTTTGATTTTCCCGCCAATCATCAGTAACCATGGACATTCATTCATCACAGCTGGTCATCATTTAGTTTGTCACCACCATGCATTTAGTCCCTCTCTGTTCACTCTGTTTCTGTTGGTCGATGTTTGCATGTTGTGTGTGCTTAAACCCATGTTTCACACATGCACTGTTAAACCTTCTCTCTGTTTCTGTGTTTGTTATATTATTAAAGTCACTTGGATCCCGTCTACCTTCATCTTCATCTTCTTCGTCTTGTGACAGATCGACCAACCAAAAATGGAATATGCAACAAAGTTTGCTGCTGTGGCTCAAATATGCCACAATTTCTTCACCTTCACTTTGAACTGTGAACCTTAATTGCTGTTTCTAAACAGCACAGAGACCTGCATGGACAAGATATTACCTTCAACCCTGTCAAGTTTCCATCTGCCTCCGTCACCGCCTTTCTCAGCCAGTCATCCAGCCCCGCCTCTGCTGGAGGTTTGCAGCCCTTCACCATCTCCTGTGATGCCAAGCAGTCACGTTGAGCCGCAGGTCCTTCAACCGCCATCAGTGCCTGAGTGGATAGGTCCAGTGACTCCGCCTCCGGCCTCAGATTGTCTCGCTCCATCTCAGCCCGTCGACCTGTCTGCTCCCCCTTGGCTCCTCCCACCTTCGGCTCCACCAGACACCCTCGGCCTTACGACACCTCCGGGTTCCCTTGTCCCACCGGCTCCCCCTTGGTCAGTCGTCACACCAACTCCACCACAAACTTGCAGATCTTCCGCTGCGCTCTGTTCCTCCACCCCTACAGCTGCATCGGGCTCCTCCTTCCCTTCAGGTACGCCTCTGTCCTCCATCACACCAGCATCGCCTCAGTCCTCGGGCAGTCTGGCTCTAGCTCAGACGATCGTTGCCACGGCATCGCCCAGGCCCCCTGTGCCAGCGATGTCGCTCGTCTCCATCTCCTATCATCGCTGAGCTCTAGGTCTGTGCCTTCAGACGGCGACCATCATCAACACTGGGGTCTCGTTGTCCATCTCGCACCATTCTTCTGCCGCCTACCAATGCCATCCCTTCATCTCCTGTCTCCCCCTGTGTGTCATCCCTTCGGCCACCTCCCAAGCCCCCTCCATCCCTCCCTTACTACTGCTTCTACGGCGCGTTCTGTCACAATCATCTAGACTCATTCACCTTTAGTTTAGTTTTCATGGACTTTCAGTTTGTTTTCATTCTTCATGTGCTCCTTTGTTTGATTTTCCTGCCAATCATCAGTAGCCATGGACATTCATTCATCACAGCTGGTCATCATTTAGTTTGTCATTTAGTTCCTCTCTGTTCACTTTGTTTCTGTCACACATGTGTGCGTGTTGTGTGTGCTTATCCCATGTTTAACAGACGCACTGTTTTGTCTGTTCCTGTGTTTGTTATATTATTAAAGTCACTTTGTATTGGATCCCGTCTACCCCTGGGGTCGGCGGTCGTGCCGGCGATACCAGCACGATTTTTTTCTTATCAGTGCAAAAGAGATTCAAAATACTCTGTTTATTTTGATCTTAAAAATAAGTGTTGTACATCATTCGATATTGTTAAGTGTCTATTTGTTTGTGTATACTCACAATAAAAACAAAGTGTTGTGCTTTTCGTCAAATAAAGAAAAATAAACATAATGCGAGTTCTGCCTTCTCTCTGTCAGTGAAGTCTATTCTGAAACACGTCCGAAAATGAACTGTAACTCAGCGAATTCTTAGTCACACAGGCACGAGAGGTATGTCTTTATAAAGCTTGAATTCTCTTCTTTTAAATGAAGTAATTTATATAAAAAACAATTATTCTCTGTTTATGTGTTCTGTATGAAAAGAAAGAGATGTCAGTCGTTCTCAGTTCAGCACATTATCTGCTAATGTGAACACGCCCACAGAGACCGTGCATTATTCAAACGCAAATGATCTGAGGCAATCCATGCAAACCTGTGAAAGACCACATTAACTAAAACACATCCAGTTTAATCAGCATAATGTACTCTACGTCGTCTTGCTACGCTGTAATACTGTCGTAATAATAATCCTGGGAAATTTACCTCAGAAGTGCTGGTTTAGTTTCACTTCGAGGAGCAACGGATCCAGCTGAGAATTGTGAACGGTAAGTTCTTTATTCTTAAGTGCTTTGTTCTAATTGCGATATGGAATAGTGTCTGTAAACTGCAAAAAAAACTGTTTAAATATGAATCACATGTCTGTGTGTGAATGAATGAACGGCACAGATGTGCGCTGTTGTTTACTTCAGCTGTAGTAAACAACAGCGTGCATCTGTGCTGTTCATTCACACTGGCACTTAGATTAATAAACATGTTATTTTTACATGAACACATCTACTAGTTTAGCTTTTACCAAACTATATAAAGCTATACTGAGATGAGTATAAATCAACTGAAATATGTTGAAATAAAATGTCTTTGTATAAGCAACGTATTAAACTGCAAATTAACATTTATATGCTAGTATATCATAAAAACGATATGTTACAGACGAAATATGAATGTTTAGACAAGATTTTGTTGATTAGTTTTGGATAGATTATAAAGTTTTTACTGTAAAAAAGACTACTGCCACATCAAATAAGCTTTTGTTCGCCAATTTCAGCTTAAGTATATAGTATGGGATGTTTTGTCAAAAATAAAGTTGGTATATTGAATTATCACTAAGATGTTATTATAGTGTTTGTCTAATATTCAAACTAAAATGTATACTTTTTACAAAGAAATATTGTTAAAATTGTAATTGTTGTTGTAATTGTAACCTTTTTAATAAAATTGCAAAAAATATATTTACAAGGTAAATCTAAACAAAACAAAATCCAAATTGGTCAACATAAGCCTTCTCATTAAATTATATTATATATGTGTTTTATTAGTGACACATTTGGAGAGAGGATACACACTCCAAAACTTTCTGAAAATACAGTATGAGAATGAACTGCACAATTACTAGAAATATTTACCTTGGATATTAAACAATTTGCATAAGGACACAATTTGTGGAAAAAGACACATTTTTTTCAAGATGTTTCCAACTCTAACTTCGAACCAATTCTGTAGTATATATATATATATATTTAATTTAAAAAATATATATATATTTTGTCCTTACATTCTTTCTTGTGGTTCCCTCTCAGTGACACACCTGACGGAAAAGCGCATTATGCAGCTCATTATGTAGGTCATTATGCAGGTCATTGTCTTCTCAGGTGTGAACCACAGCTTTATTCTTGATCATTCACGCCGCCACGCATAGTACCTTTCCACACAAAAAGTGTCTTACAATCATGCCTATAGCAATATAGTTTGGTAAAAGCTAAACTAGTAGATGTGTTCATGTAAAAATAACATGTTTACTAATGTAAATGCCAGTGTGAATGAACGGCACAGATGCGCGCTGTTGTTTACGACAGCTGTAAAAAACAGCGCGCATTTGTGCCGTTCATTCATTCACACACAGAAACGCGATTCAAATTGAAACTGTCTTTTTGCGGTTTACAGACACTATTCCATATCGAGATTAGAACAAAGCATTTAAGAATAAAGAACTTACTTTTCACAATCCTCAGCTGGATCCGTTGCTCCTCGAAATGAAACTAAACCAGCACTTCTGAGGTAAATTTTCCAGGATTATTATTACGATAGTATTATTACTCACAGCGTCGCAAGACGACGTAAAGTACAGTACATTAATCTGATAAAACTTGATCTGTTTTATCGACCTGATGTGGGCGTTCACAGGTTTGCATGGATTGTCTTCATTTGCAATTGAATAGCGTGCTATCCATGGGCGTGTTCACATTATAATGAGCTGCGAGATCGATAATGAGAACGACTGACATTTCTCTCTTTTCATACAGATTACATAAACAGAGAATATTTATTTTCGTTTTGAACTAGATAATTTAATAGTATACACTTAAATGATTATAAAGATATATTGCTCATGCAGGCCAAGGAGCCTGGTTAGCTAAAGCTGACATTTACAGACGCTTTCAAGACCATGCCAATTCACCCCTCAGATTGGCGTTAAATGGTACTCAAATTTTTATTTCGCAGTGAAGCTTTCACTTTCACTTTCGGGTGCAGAAGCAGTCCGCATATCTTCTGTTGCCTTTCTGAAGCTTTGTGCTGGATCCTGCTGAACGTCTGTAAGCTCTCTTTCGTTTTACATTTGCTCGATGACTTTTTGCTGATCGATTTTCCCTCTTATCAAACTACAATTCTGGACAAGCTCAAACAGATTTTCAGTGAGATCGGCATTCCCCTTCCAGAAGAGAAAACCCTGGATCCCTCTACTTTGCTAGAATTCTTAGGCATTTTACTAGACTCGGTTTACATGCAACCTTCCCTCCCAAATGAAAAGCTTCTAAGAATCAGGTCCTTTATAGAGTCCTTTTTCTCATTACACGTCGTATCTAAGCGTGATATGCTTTCTCTGCTTGGTCACCTAAATTATGCTATAAGTTTCATTCCTCAAGGCAGGGCATTTATCTCTCGCCTGTTAACGCTGCCCCACTCTGTGCCAAATTTAAGCGACCCGATCCAGCTAGACGAAGGGTACATGTCCAATCTCAGATTTTGGACTCGCTTGCTAAATACTTGGAACGGCATTTAATTTTTCTACAAAGATGTTTCCGAATCGTCTGTAGAATTACAACTATTTACTGACGCCGCCCCTTCTATCGGCTTCGGGGGATTCTTTCAAGGCCAATGGTTCCCAAAAAAATTGCCATTTCTCAAGCCTGCTTCAGGCTTCGTTTCGTCCGCGCTTCACAAAATGTATCCTCTAGTGATAGCTAGTGTCCTTTGGGGTTCGGCATGGACGCGGGAATGTATTGTGTTGTTTTGTGATAACGAAGCCACGGTTACCATCATTAACAAAGTTAGATCAGTAGTCAAAGAGACGTTTAATCTGGCAATCAGTAGTCTTTAATTTTATAATTAAGGCCGCACATATTCCAGGCCACTGCAATCTCATAGCTGATGAGCTTTCACATTTTCGTTTTCAGGCTTTCAGACGGCTTTGCCCTTCAGCCAACCCGGATCCATCACCCTGTCCACCCCTAGCAGAGATAAGGTTAATTCACCCAGACAGTACATCTCTAAAGGCGTGACTCCCTCCACCCTTAACGCTTATACTTCTGCTTGGTCTTTGTTTGTAATGTTTTACTTTTCTTTTCAGATTCCTCTATTTCCCATTCTGATCACGACCGTTTATTCCTTCCTCTTCTACAATTACGAACATCGTAATTTAAAACATTTCTTCCATTTGTAGATTGCTCGCAGGTATTAAATTATACGCAAAGTATTTTAATCCAAATTATTCAAGTATTTTCACCATACCTTCTGTTCGCTTGTTACTCAAAGGCATAGCCAAATCCTGTCACAGTCACCACCTAAGCTCCTCCTCTTCACTCCAAGTCCCATCATCCTCCCTGGCCCACACCTGCAGGCACTCTACAATCACTGATCACCTTGACCTGTTTCCCATCATCAGGCCCATAAAGTGTCTCTTTCCCCTCACTTCTGGGTCTGATCTCGTCGCTACGTGACACACAGACTCTTCAACACTACTTACCTGCCTTCCTGTGGACTTTATGCAAACCTTGCCTTCAGTACTCGTCTTCAGTCTTCAGCCTTCAGCCATTCGTCTGCATCCGTCCCCGGGATCCTTCACCTGCATCTGCAAAAGAGACTCTAGTTAATCTTCAGTTAAGTTACCATTCAAGTATCATCTGTCTTCATACTCATCATACCTCTGACTGCTTCTGCAAAACCTATTTAATAAACTACTTCACTTACCACCTTGTCTGAGTCCAGTTCCATCCCTGACAAATCCTAGTAAACCTCCAGATAATCGCCTCCCAATCACCTTGTCTATATTGCAAAGATTAATTACCTCCGTCCGCAATGGTCTCTTTTTCTCCTTTATTAATATTCTGCTAGAAGCCTTGTTTTTATCAGTGTTTTATGGCTTCATGCGTTCAGGGAAATTTACTTCAGAATCTAAACATTTTGATCCTGCCCGCTGTCTTTCTTTTTCTGATTTATGTTTCTCAACTAATTCCTTTACTTTTTTTTCTTAAGCACTCTAAGAATGATTCTCAATGATCTGGTGTTACTCTTTCCCTTTCTGTCCCTTCACATTCATTATTAAATATCAGAAAGTTCGTACTTGAACTCCTGACTATTTCCCCCTATTTATTTTATCTAATGGAGTGCCTCTTACCCAGGCTTGGTTCAGGACTCACTTAGCTACCGTCTTAGGAAGCTACGGTCTATCTCCCTCTCGTTACACCGGTCATTCCTTCAGGATTGGGGCAGCCGCCACAGCAGCCGAACGAGGAGTGTCAACATCAGTTATCAAGCTCCTGGGCAGATGGTCTTCCTCTGCATTCTAATCCTATAAGACCCGATTCCAAAACCATCCTTGAAGCTCAGCCAGCTCTATCAAGTTAAGATCAAGGTAACTTTCATGCAAACACTGGTGGTGGTGTTATGTTTTTCCTCAATTTATTACAACTCATCGTTCCTGTTTTTCATAGTCTCCTTTGTCTTTCATGACTTTGTCTGTGGCCTAACGTAGCGTTTTCTCCATGTGGCCTAACGTGGCCTTCGTCTCTATGTGGCCTAACGTGGCCTCCGTCTCTATGTGGCCTAACGTGGCCTTCGTCTCTATGTGGCCTAATGTGGCCTTTGTCTCTATGTGGCCTATCGTGGCCTTGTCTCCACGTGGCCTATCGTGGCCTTGTCTCTATGTGGCCTAACGTGGCCTTGTCTCAATGTGGCCTTCATCTCCATGTGGCCTAATGTGGCCTTTGTCTTCATGTGGCCTTTGTCTTCGTGTGGCCTAATGTGGCCTTCGTCTTTCTGTAGCCTATTGTAGCCTTCCTCTCTTGTTCTATTATTTCACTCTTTCACAGCTCCCTTGCTTTCCCCTCATCATGTCTTTATGCAGCATCCTTACAGCTTTAGCCATTTTCTTACACCATGGCGGAAGTGGCCATCTTCTACCGACTAAGCTTCATGGCCTACGCCTTTATTCTGGTTCCACGATTTTATGTTTGGTCATGCTCATTTTATGTTTAACTAAAAAAGTGTTTTTTCTTTTTTCTCTCCTATGTTTTAGGAACCGCAAGATACACTACTGGTGGGTATATCCCTCTTACAATTCTTTGGGGGTAGTCCCGGTGGGATTAGTTTTCCTACCAATTTTGGGGGTCGGCTGCTCCCCTGCCTTCATCTTCAGGCAGGAAATGCAGAGTCCGCTACCCTCTGAATGTGAGCTACGGACGGAGCTAAGAACTTTTTCATTCAATATTTTTGCTCTCATTTGCTGGTATATTAATTAATAAATGTCATTGTTATATTATCTTGCCTTCCGAGTCACTTTCGTAGAACTGCTTTCTACGAAAAGAAATTATTTCGTAGAAATTTAAAAAATTTCAAATTTGTTAGCTATGGCATGAAATATATGATATTTCGATTGTCAAATATGTGCAAGTGGATGTGTTTTGTTGTTTAAACAACTTTATAACGATCACGTTAGTTGAGCCTCAGTTCATTGAATCGGATCTGTTGGATATACAACATGTGAATTCATCCACTTTTCCCGAAATACATGAAAGTAAGTGGCTGGTAAACTGGGAGAAGAAGAGAGTAAACTTTGAAGCGTCAAAACCAATGAGCATCAAGCTGTGTTGTCAGCAAGTCGTTTTCC
Source organism: Rhinichthys klamathensis goyatoka (assembly GCF_029890125.1). Taxonomy (NCBI): domain Eukaryota; kingdom Metazoa; phylum Chordata; class Actinopteri; order Cypriniformes; family Leuciscidae; genus Rhinichthys; species Rhinichthys klamathensis. The sequence goes on along the minus strand of NW_026607283.1, from coordinate 31,163 downwards.
ATCGTGCTTTTGATCAGCGCAGTCGGTGGAGAGCAAGAATGCAGAATCTGACAAGTCCGCCTCGCCGTTGCGAGGGGATTTTGACTTACGTCAGCATGACATTAGAGCAAGGCGGACAACACTCAGACACATTTCTAAACGTCATGCATCTTGCGGTGATCACCGGTGATCGGTTCTGCGCAAATTTTGTTCATCTCAAATTAGCCTTGTGTGTCTGCTTAAGGTCAGTAACTAGTTGGCATGTCTATTTTTCCTATGTGGAGTAGCGTTTCAAATTAAACATGCTAATGTGAATAGCCTTATATACAGTAGTTATGTTGTGTTTGTTTTATGTTTGTTCTGAGAATAGACATAACTTTGTTTTCCTCACTGGAATTCCTACATAACTTGCAACATTCTAAAACAACATTCAGACACATTACATTAAGGCAGTACTAAGATTGCATTCTATGCATTTGTAGTGTGTACTAAAGTCTGTCAATCATCATAAGAGCGCCACCCTCAGGCTGAATAACGCAAGGACGTTAGAATTCTGTCAAACGTGTGTCTGATATGTTCAGTGATTAGAATAAAGCTTACAAAATGTTTATTATAAACTGGCGCTAAGACCCAGAAACTGCCCTACCTAAATTTACAGGCAGGAGCTGCTACTGGATATCCCACCGGTCACAATTGTGACCGCAGCTTTTTTCTTATTTCTGGAAGCTCTAAAAATGTTTTTATTGACTTTGGGCAAGAAATTCAACTTTTAAATGACAAAATAGATTGTCTTGATTAAAATCAATTAATGTCATGTGACTAGTGTGAAAGGTCACATGACCAGATCAGTTCACTTCCTGCTTGCACATCTAGAATAAGATGTCTTCCTCAGACTACTACAAAAAGTAGTATATAAAACATCTTAATTTACATATAGAACTATCATATTTTGTACATATATTCTTTAAAGGGTCTACTACTGATATATTTTGAGAATTATACTCCAGCATATATATTTTGCTCGTAAGACTTGTAAATTTGTTTACGGTCACAATTGTGACCGGTAGTATAACACAGTGCTTCAATAGAAAACAGAGGTATTGGCTGGTATTAGCAGGTTTTGGCAATCCTACACTGAACATGCCACACCTGTGAGGGGGATGGATGATCTTGGCAAAAGAGAATTGCTCACTAACACAGATTTAGACAGATTTGTGAAGAATATTTGAGAGAAATAGGCCTTTTGTGTACATAGAAAAGGTCTTAGATCTTTGAGTTCAGCTCATGAAAAATGGGGGCAAAAACAAAAGTATTGCGTTTATAATTTTGTTCAGTGTAGTGATGAGTGTCCCAGAAACGGTCAATGTGTTGGACCTTCTTGACGTACGTGACCCCCTTCCCCCCCACCCCAAATTGAAAGTGACTGTGATAGTGATGGCTCAGATAGGGAGTACCCGGGTGAAACAGCCCATTTGCCAAGTAGACTATTGAATGGCGATGCAGAGGTGAATTATGGAGGATTGGGCAGATGTTCATGAGAACCAATTGGTGTGCCCCACACATTACCACAAACAACCCTTTCTACAACGTACGGCCCATCTTCAGTGCACTGAATGAGTGAACACAACACACATCTCCCTGAAACTGGCCTAGGACAGGGCCCAAGTGTAGTCATGGTCTAGCCCATATGGGTCTAGCCGAACAAGCAGAAGTTCCTCCAGGGTGTAACTTTGTACATGACAACCTTTTCACCTCACTAAGCCTTCTTCACGATATGCCAAAACGAGATATTAGATGTCTTGGAATGAATTGTGTCAATAGGTCTAATTGAAGAATTTGAATGAATTCTGACTATGTTGTTTCACTATTGTGACCGAGTATAAAACCTAATATTTCACTAACTTAACCAACATAAAATCAAAAAAGGCATAATGTTTGAGTGTTAGGGAGGTCTAAGGAGTAAAATGCATGTACTCAAGTTGCAAGAAAAAATTTGGGATTAAACGGGTTAATAGTTTATATTGTAAATTAACTTAAATTGCATATTGTGTTTTCCATGTAATATATTTCAGAATGACATAAACAGGGTTCTAAATTAACACCCGCCAACCCGCCAAATGCGGGTTAACATTCATTTTGGCGGGTGTTAATAAAAACTTACTAGCCAGTTTGGCCGGTGATGCATAAGGTTCTGTTCTCGGTCATTTATCCCCCTGGCAGTACTTCCTACATTTCCCATAAACACTGTGCCGTAATGCTACGTGATGACGTTTCATACGCCCATTGGCTGCGCGCAGTTTGCAGTGAAACCAGCGCGAGAAATGATCATGGAAACAAACGGAGCGTACGCGTCCGTCCACCAGAAAACACAAGGAAGATGAAGAACGAGCCAGAGCAGGGAGCAGACTGAAAGAGGAGGGAGCTAGTAAAATAGCTAAAGTAAAAAGTTAAGATTAAACTAAATGCGGCGGTGGTTGGGACAGACTTCTGGGTTTAAATTTAAATGTCGTTTAATGAGAGATAGCCTACGTTATTTTTTTAAAGTGGTTTTTGTCATTGTCATGATTTCTTACAAGCTTATACATTAGGCAATAACCTATACACAACAAGCTTACTATATATCTTAAGGTTTTCTTTTAGTTGAAAACATTAAACAATATGTGTAAACAAAATATATAAACAACAAAAGCATTTAAGCTCATGCAGCACAAACGTGGAAAAAACGCAACAAAAAAAAAGAAAAAAGCAGACTGCGCAGTTATCGTACAGAACATAGCCTACATACTCGAGTCAGCATATGATTATCGTGTTTATATTGTTTCACCTTCATGTTGAGAAAAACAATAATATCCACATGCTCGAGTGAGAAAACGCGCTGCGCTGACACACAGGCGTTGCAGAGACGCGCGCGCGTGTGTGTGCAAAGTGAAGTAACAGCACTTTGCGTTTTCTGTTCTTAAACCTGTCTCCCTCAACGAAACTTAAAGGAAGCATATGTCAAAATCATTTTGCTACCAGAAGATATCGGGGTACAGCTGTTGACCTGCAGTCGTTAATGCAGTGATGGACAGCTGCTTCCTCAGTCGACTGCTGTTTCTTTGGATTTCATGTGATTTCTCATTGTGGTGGTGATATTATGATAATAATAATAATTAATAATTGATTAAACGTAATTCCATTTTGTAATAGGCTATCATTTTCATCTAAGTAATTCGAAACTTCGCGAGGCAGACAACGACATTATGTGATCAAAAACACAATCCACTTGTTAAATGCTCCACCCAGTGCATTTAATTATAACTGCGAAAAAAAATTGAAGAAAAAAAGTATTAGTATTAGTATTTTATTTTTTTAATAATAATTACAGAGCGAACATTCGAATATTTGTGCACATCCCTAATAGAGATAGATCCCAAACTTGAAATGAAATGTTTGCACTTTCTGTCTTGTACCGGAAGACAATACAATGCTGAATAAAGTCGTAGTTTTTGTTATTTTTCGACCAAAATGTATTTTCGATGCTTCAAAAAATTCTGACTAACCCACTGATGTCACATGGACTACTTTGATGTCTTTATTTCCTTTCTGGACAAGGACAGTATACCGTGTATACATTTTCAATGGAGGGACAGAAAGCTCTCGGACTAAATCTAAAATATCTTAAACTGTGTTCCAAAGATGAACGGAGGTCTTACGGGCTAGGAACGACATGAGGGTGAGTCATTAATGACATAATTTTCATTTTTGGGTGAACTAACCCTTTAAGTAAATTATATAGTGTTAATGTTGGGGTGACCTATTACTTTAAATTATCATGCTTTTTCTCAATATAGTTTCTTGTTGTTTAACTAATACTGGTAACGACTTTGTCTACAAAATATGGATGTAAAAAATATTTCTATTATTGCTATACTATTTTTGCCTTGTCACTTTTTAAAAGTAAATATATCATCTGCAAAGGTTTAAGCACTTTTCCAGTTCATCCTCTAGTGGAATTGTACGTCAGTGATGACAATTCCAGAACCTAATAAACTTTCAGACTCTTTGAACCTCATGGGAGTTGTACTTCAACTCAACAACCATGGGCTCCACTGAGCAACTGACTGAGGATTACAATCTCAAGATAACTCACAAAGCAGAGGAAATTACACGGACACATCTAAATGTTTCCTGTATGCAATTTTCCCAGTTCAAAATGTCTAGACATTAAAAATATACTGTTGAAGTCAAGACAAGATCTAGAAGGCCAAGATAAGATCTAGAAGGCCAAGATAAATCTCTAATAGAACTGTTTGAGGACTATTCGGAGCAGAAGAGAATGTCCAGGAAGTTTTAACTGGTGTCCTCTCATCCACTCATGCTCAAATCTGAATGACAGAGACATCAGAACATTTCCTGCTATCGCAATTGCAAAATTCAATGTCCGAAGTGTACTTCACCATACTTGGTTAAGCCAGAGTCATATTAAAACCATGTGCCTGAGTTAAAAACAGAAATATTTGGCTACAAACATCCTATCATATAAAGGATTTGCAGGGGGAAAAAAATATCTTGATACATGTTAACATGTTAAGCACGTGGTTTGCTACATTAGCCTTTGGGTTTGTGTTCCAGTGGCTTTGTTCTGCATGTTTTCGTGGAACAAGTGAAGAACAGATTGTACTTGGGGCGGCAGTGGCTCAGTGGTTCATGTTGGTTGTCTACAAACCGGAAGGTTGGTGGTTCAATCCCCGGTTCCACCTGACCAAGTGTCGAGGTGTTCATGAGCAAGACACCTAACCCCAGCTGCTCCTGACGAGCTGGATGGCGCCTTGCATGGCTGACACCGCCATCGGTGAATGTGAGGGAATATGTAAAGCGCTTTGGTGGCCATTGTGTCTGTGAAAGCGCTATATAAATGCAGTCCATTTACCATTTTACTTGTACATGACCAGATTTTTGCATACAAAACAATGATTTAATTATTCTCTATTATTTACTTGTTAATAAAGGAAGGAATTCTGCAATAAAGCAACAAAATGAAGAGTGAAAAATGCACATTATAGAAGGAGTGCAATAGATGATTTATCTTTGTATTTTATTCTACTCGAGATTAGAGAATGATGTGAAATGTTTTGCCACACAATCCTGTTGCCAGGGTGTGGTGCAGGCAGAAGGATCAGAGGAGTCTGAAGTTCCATGGTAAAGTGTTTACTTGCAATATAACAGAAACAGGTACAGACAGGCGGAAGGTTCACGCACACTTACTACAAAATACAACAGACACATACTTGATACAAAGTAGAACGGACAGAGACTGACTGAACAGAAAGGAGTTTGTGTTTGTATTTAGAAAGGAACTAAATACAAACACAAGATGAACACTGGTTAACAGAAAGCAGGTGAAGCAGATGATGGTGACGAGACAATGACAAACAGCTGTGATGGGTGATCAGGTGATGGCCGATAGTGTGCAAGTGGAAAACATGAGGGATGCTGGGAACTGTAGTGCCGTAGAGGTGACAGAGCTGGTGATCGTGATAACTCCCCCCTCCCGGTAGGCGTGACCTCACGCTGTAGATGGTGAAACTAGGGAGGGGAGTGGGCGTCCCGGCAGTTCGGAAGACCAGGGCGGAGCAGGTTGTGCAGGCGGCCAGGGCGGATCGTCCTTCGTGGCCTTTCCGTGGGGGCCCGGTCTGGTCACTATGGCCGAGGACGTATAGTCAACACCCCCCCCCCCCCCCCCCCCCCCCCATGAGCTATGGGCACCTCAGGCTTCGAGGGCTCAGGGTTCAGTGGAGGCTGACCAGGCATGGACAGTCTCTGGCTCGGCGGGCATGACGTGAACAGTCTCAGGCTCGGCGAGACTGACGCGCAGGCTTGGCGGGACTGACGTAAGGCTCCGGCTATGCAGGATTGACGTCAAACACAGGCTCGGCAGGACTGGCGTGGAGCGCAGGCTCGGCAGGGCTGACGTGGAGTGCAGGCTCGGCAGGACTGGCATGAAGCGCAGGCTCGGCAGGGCTGACTTGAAGCTCAGGCTCGTCAGGACTGACGTGGAGCTCAGGCTCAGCAGGACTGACGTTGAGCGCAGGCATGACGTGAAGATCAGGCTGGCCAGGCATGACGTGAGGATCAGACTGGTCAGGCATGACGTGAGGATCAGACTGGTCAGGCATGACGTGAGGATCAGACTGGTCAGGCGTGACGTGAGGATCAGACTGGTCAGGCGTGACGTGAAGATCAGTCTGGTCAGGCATGACGTGACGATTTCCTGGGTCTAGCTGTGTTCCGGATTGAGGCACGACACTCTCCAGACACCGGATGACGGTGTCCCTCCAATCCAGTCTGGTGGTGTCTGGGAGGTCGATAGGATGGTTGAATGTGGCCCCGATCTGGAACAAGGTGGTCAGGCTCACGTCATCGAGGGTGCTGGTGACGGCAAGGCGTAGAAAAACCTTGACAAAGGACAAAAAGTTTTGGCTCTCCTGAGCAAGGACGATTATTCTGACTCTATCGTCCATATTGGGCGGTCCGATCATCTGTCAGGGTGTGGTGCAGGCAGAAGGAGCAGAGGAGTCTGAAGTTCCAAGGTAAAACGTTTACTTACAATATAACAGAAACAGGTACAGACAGGCAGAAGGTTCACGCACACTTACTACAAAATACAACAGACACATACTTGATACAAAGTAGAACGGACAGAGACTGACTGAATAGAAAGGAACTAAATACAAACACAGATGAACACTGGTTAACAGAAAACAGGTGAAGTATATGCAGTGATGGGAATAACGGCGTTATAAATAAACGGCGTTACTAACGGCGTTATCTTTTTCAGTAACGAGTAATCAAACGAATTACTGTTTCCCCCGTTACAACGCAGTTACCGTTGCTGACAAAAAAATGTGGCGTTACTATAATTGAACTCACTGAAGCGGTTTTCATCCGAGTAGGCTCTCTCTCCGCCATAGGACCTGCAAAGTTTTTTTCTCTGGTGTGTGTGTGTGTGTGTGTGTGTGTGTTTATGAGGCGCCGGAGTGGACAAAAGCGAAGCGAACGGCGCGAGCGCGCTCAATGCGCGAGAGAGACCGAATGTGTCCGAGAGCGCGCTCAACAGTTGCGCAAGAGAGACCGAGGGTGTCCGAGCATTATATAGTTTGTTTATAAATAAATGACACATATCTGCAACGTTAATTAATTTACATGGTTATACAAATAAAATCTAAAACATTACCGTCAGGGAACGTTCTGTTTAGGTTATAAAATAAACCCGAAAATAACCTGCAGGGAACATTCACAGAAAACATCTTTGTTTGACCGGTTGTAAACATGTGCGGCAAACATGTCTAGAATTTGGCTTAAATAACCTCTGATGATGACGTTCGCTATAGGTTATAAAAATAAACCCCCAAAATATTATATTTTAGTATTATTTTTTTTGTGGTAATTGTTCAGTATTATATTGAGAGAGCACTTGTTAAACTGTTTACTTTTGTTAGGAAGAAAATACTTAGGCTACAGTAGGCTATGTCTACTAGTTGTGAAGTTGTGTAACAGTTTTATCATTTTAATATGCACAAAGAGTATGTATATTTTTTATTATTATTTATTTATTTTTGGTACATTTCTTAAGAAGCATAATTTATTTTTAAACTTATTTGTTGGCCAGTTGGGGTCTGTGCGATATTAAGTATAAACCATCTATAATATTTTATTGTTCTACCATAGTAATGCTAATATTTAGAATAATATATTGAATTTAATAGGCGTCTCTCACATTGTCCCACAGCAACATTAAAATAGAATCAATTATTATTATAAAACATTGAACACTAATCTACACTATTAAGTGTCCATTTCATTAATTTAACATATTTAATACTGGGGGCATCCAAATTATTTGACATAGGCCTTTTTTTTTTTTTTTTTTTCTTTTTTTTTTTTTAAGTAACGCAATAGTTACTTTCTCTGGTAATTAGTTACTTTTATAATGATGTAACTCAGTTACTATTTGTGAGAAGTAACTAGTAACTATAACTAATTACTTTTTTTAAGTAACATGCTCAACACTGAGCATATGATGGTGACGAGACAATGACAAACAGCTGTGATGTGTGATCAGGTGATGGCCGATAGTGTGCAGGTGGAAAACATGAGGGATGCTGGGAAGTGTATTGCCGTAGAGGTGACAGAGCTGGGGACTGTGACACCCGTTACTTCATTAACCTAGCTAAATGAATAGTATTTTCTAGCACGCGTCATTGCAATTTTTCATTAAAGGGTTAGTTTACCCAAAACATGGAAATTCTTTCAATAATCACTCACCCTTCATGTCGTTCCAAACCAGTAATCTTTGGAACACATTACAAACAAATATATATTTAATGAAATCTGAGAGCTTTCTGTCCTCCATTGACAGTCTACACAACTACCACTTGCAACCTCAGAAAGGTAGTAAAGTCATCGTTAAAGTAATCCATGTGACTCCAGTGGTTTAACGTCAATTTTGTGAAGTGACGTGAGTGCTTTGTTTGCGCAAAAAAACAACAACAATTGACCACTTTATTTACAAAATATTAATCTCCAATGCATTCACGGAAGCAAGACGCAAGAGAAGACGTTGTGTGGACGGGTGTTGGAGATTAAATTATTGACTGCAGCAAGATCTTTTTAATGACATACTTGCCATTCTGTGGTGGAAAGCATAACTTAAATGTTTCATTTTCTTAAACCAAGTGGATACAGACACATTCCCGACATACAGAGACTCCCATACGTATTTTGTTTATAACAAACATAATTCATATTGTATCATGTCACATCATTAAGCACCAATATGCTTTTCAAACTGATTCAAGTTCAGAAAAATGTTTTAATCATATACAGTATCATAACATATTTTACCTTTTTTTAGCAACAAGAAGTCATAGCTAGACAATTTCCTGTTCCTAGTCACCTAGTTTCACAGGAGTTTAAATATGAGGAAACACAAAGGCCAAATTCCCTTAATCATCCATCACAATGAGTAAAACCAAAGAATATAGTTCTGATGTGCATTAAAAGATTGTTGAGCATCACAAAATAGAAAGTGGCTGTAAGAAAATAGAGAATTGAAAATCCCCATTTTGACCATCAGGGCAATAATTAAGAAGTTCCAATCAACTAAAGATGTTACGAATCTGCCAGGAAGGGGTCGTGTGTCTATATTGTCTTAATGCACGTTGAGGAGGAGAGTTTGAGTGGCCAAAGACTCTCCAAGGATCACAGATGGAGAATTGCAGAGATTACTTGAGTCTTGGGGTTTAGAAAGCCTAAATAAATCTATCAAACAACCCCTACATCACCACATGTTGTTTGGGAGGGTTTCAAGAAAAATCCTCCCTGCTCCACCAAAAATAAACTCCAGCATATTCAGTTGTCAGACATGACTGGAACTTCAAAAGGGACTGGATTCTATGGTCAGATGAAACAAAAACAAAAAAATGCTTTTTGGCCCAATCCCACTAGATGTGTTTGGTGAAAACAGGGATAAAAATGAACCCATGCCTACGGTTAAATATACTGCTGGGTCTTATATGTTGTGTGCCTACTTTTTTTTTTCTGGAGGTCCTGGACATCTTGTTCATATACATGGTATTATGGATTCTACCAAATACCAATAGATAAAAAATCAAAACCTGACTGCCTCTGCTAGAAATCTTATAATGGGCCGTGGTTGGATCTTCCATCAGGATAACCAACACATTCTCATCCTTTGGCGTCATATAGGTGACGCCATATGACATTTCGTCGAAATCTTACGCACATGGCATCCTTTAGCGTCAATATAACACGCACTGTTATGGGTAGGTTTAGGTCTGGGGTAGGGTTACGGTTATGACGCCTTGGTATCTGCGTCTCATATTGACGCTAAAGGATGCCATGTGCGTCGGATTTAGATGAAATGTCAAAAGCGTCACCTGTATGACGCCTTGGGTTCTGCGTCTCATATTGACGCTAAAGGATGCCATGTGCGTAAGATTTCGACGAAATGTCAAAAGCGTCACATGTATGACGCCTTGGGATGAGAACGGGCTGGGATAACGGTGCAAAACAAACAACAAAATCAACACAAAAATGGGTAACTGAGCACAATATGAAGCTTCTGTCATGACCGTCCCAGTCCCCTAAACTGAACCCTATATACTTTATGCACCAGAGAAACAAGGGCGCCGCCATCTTTAGAATATTGTCTTTGAACTTCCGTTTCTGCGGTCGCTCTGTATATCTCTACACTGTAAAAAATTTCTTGTCAAATTAACAGTAACTTACTGGCAACAATTATCCAGTAGTTGCTGTATTTCATTCAACAGTAAAATTACTGTAAAACTAACTACAGTAGTGTTAAGCATACTGTAAAATTAAATACATTATTTTACTGTAATTTTTTTATCATGTTGAACTACAGTATTACACCGTTAATTTTTAATAATACTGTATAGTATTATACAGTTATGAAATGTTATTTTATTTATTTTATAGTGCTACTGTGTAACCTGTAGAATATGTAGAAAATCCGTAGAAATATTATTTTAACTGTTAATGGGAAATAGAAAAAAGAACAATTGAAGTTTTAACTGCACAACCAGGTTTATTGTGTATTTTCAAACAATACATTAGTAATAATAATGTAATATAATACAACAATAAAAATCTGTTTTAAAAAAAGACTAATGTACAATTTATCATTAATAATTAAAATCAGTGAACAATTCATGTATTTCAATTCATGCAAAAATTATCCTGAAGAGGTAAAATAGAAACTTGAAAGCAGAACAGGAGAGGATGAAGGCCAGGTGAGGAAAAAAGTGGAAGAGCAGCGACAACACTTCTGATAATCCTGCAAGAAATGATAAGCACAAATCAATCAGAGGCTAAACATACAACTAATAAAAATAAAAAATAAACTAAATCACATTATCAACACCTTTTAAGGGGATTTTTTTTTTGCCTATGGTATCCACCTTATTTTTCACAGAAGAGTGGGCCGGTTTCATACGCTTACAGTTATTTCTAGCTGTACAAAAAAGCTTGTTATGCTTCTTGATATTGCAAACTGGTATTCCTTACCCTATTATTTTAATGTATTGAATTTGTCATAATTGTAAACACTAGTTTGAGGCACAAATATTTTTATCTATTTTTAAGTCTCGCACATTCACAGAAAATAGCTTACTTCACTTTTGAAGTTGAAAAATAAGGTGGATATACTGCTTGCATGTTGTGTGGCATACATGGATATACATACCGGTATATCGACTATATTAGGGGTGGGGAAAAAATCGATTCACATATGAATTACGATTCCATCTTCTGCGGATTCAAACCGATTCACACATTTCAAAAATCGATCTAAATGTTTAATAATGTGATGATGTTGTTTCAAAGAAGGACAGTTTAGAGAGTGCACAAGCTTGAAGCAGAGGAAGCATTATGAATGAAGCTTATACTACAGACTACAGAAGTTCATATCAATATCTTAACAAATAGAAAATAGTCTTAAATAATGTTTAGTTTAGTTAGTCGAGCACACGTCAAGCTTTTCTTGCGATCTTTCCATGTACAGGTAGGCTACTTTGGTTTTTACATACAAGAAACACGTTCAACATGGACACGCAAACGGTTTTCTGTGGTAACGAACAAATACCGCCTACAGTATAAAAGAGCATGAACATGTCCTGTATCAGAGGCTAAAGTAATAAATATTGAGAATGCAATGGCCCTTATTCTATATCTGACTCCAAACAATCGGCCACTGATGAGGGCTGCGTTTCCCCAAAGCATTGTAACCTTAAATTAATTATAGAACAATTACCACCAATGGTCTACAATCAATTTAGGCTTACGATGCTTTTGGTAAACGCAACCCAGATCCTGATGATAGTCAGGATAGTCAGTCCTTTCATAGATATGTCTGTCGACTTGATGCTCACTAATTTGAATGATGAAAAAGATGCGTGTATGAACGCTGAGCGGCAGCGGGCTAGATTAAAGCTCCAGTCGGCAAGTCTGGCAGATTGAGTGGATTTAGGAAAATTTTTAATGTTTACAACTCTCATGCCCCTCCCCCACTATCAACGGATACCCTCCCACCGTGACCGAGTTCATGCTCGTCAGTGCGTGTGCACCAGATTTTCAGTGAACGCGTCCGTCTAAAACGCGTTTTCTAAAACCACTTTATTTATGTTGTTCTGTCAGATTATAGTGTCGATTTCACTGAATATGATAAAAAAAATGTTGCCGACGGCAGCTTTAAATTAACGCAGATATGAGGTGTGTATAATTTAAACTAAATGACTCCCACTCGATTGGGAATAACAGTAGCTGCTGTTTATTTCTATGCTGTTCGATTTTGAATCAAATTTAAATTTAATATATGCATAGAATATATTTAAAATCTATGATCAAATGTAAATCTATGCATATATCAAATTTAAATTTGATTCAAAAGAGAATTGATTTTTGAATCAAATCGTGACCCCAAGAATCTATTTGAATCGAATCATGGATTCAAAAAAAATTACCACCCCTATTACATTTCATTATATTTTTACTTAACCTGTTGTCTTCATTATTTAATGCAAGTTTGAGAACATTTAAACCTTAAAAGAAATAAATATTTGACATTGATTGTGATAGTTATCAATACTGACTGATAGATTTTATCAAGATAATTTTTGACCTTATCACCCAACCCTATGGAACACAAATGAGTGTAAACTCCATGAATGAAATTCACAACTGCATATCAAATAGCCGCATTGCCGTTTCTGTGTCTTTCAGAAATCAGATATTTTTTACCATTTCAAGTTTTAATTAAAAACTTATTTAAAGAGATGTTACAATTATAATAAAAAAAATAATTTGAATTCTTTGACTTATACAAGGCATATGTGTTAAATGGAAACTGTGAAGGGAACATAATTACATATACTTATTTATTTTTTTAATTTGAAAAATGTATGGTTTAAGTCATTTCCGCCCTTTTTGGATTTTTCTAAATACAGATTCAGACACAAATAATTTCTACCGATATGGGCTCCACTGCATCCCTAATATCTCTTACCTTAATGATTTTGCCAGTCATATTCTGCAAAGTCCCTGATGAAAGATGTGTGGATTCAAAGACATGTTCTTCCTCCGAACAACCTTCCCACTCTTTCTGCTCACCTGGAACTGTGATGTGCATTTTGAATTTTCAGGATTTATCCTGACAAGAAACCTGTAAATAAATAAAAAAATATTTTCCAACTGAATAAAAAACAACAACTCTTACGGACCATTTCTTTAATTATAGTCATTCTAACTGCATTCTAATATAGGCTTCATCGCGCAGTTTAAATGGATAGTTCACTTCAAAATGAAAATTCTGTCATCATATACTCACCCTCAAGTTGTTTTCAAACCTGTATAGATTTCTCTCTTCTGCTGAACACAAAGGAAGACATTTTTAAGAATGTCAGTAACCAAACAGTTAACTGGGCCCCGATTGACTTCCATAGTATTTTCTTTATCCTACTATGGAAGTCAATGGATCCAGTTAACTGTTTGGTTATAAAAATATCTCCCTTTGTGTTCAGCAGAAGAAAGAAATGTATACAGGTTTGAAACAACTTGAGGGTGAGTATATGATGACAGAATTTTCATTTTGAAGTTGACTCTCAAGGCGTCGTTTTTTTTCTTCAAATGAGTAACAAGTCAGTTTGCACATAGTTAAAAAAAAAACAATTACGATATTATAGCTGACAATACTGTAAATGACATACCTAGCTTTGTCTTTGGACAAAAATGCACATTTTTGAGCGCTTCCATCAGATAGACTGAGGTAAATATGAGCGCGCAACTGCACAAGGTAACTTTACTGGCTGGTCGTCAGGTCCTCACAGACGAGTAAAATGAAATAGTGATTTACACGAAAATAAGCGCGAATAAATCGATAAGAGGAATCGAAATGTTAATTTTTATAACAATAATCCGAATTCTAACCTTGGGTATCCGATTTCAGGATACATTTCTCGATTTTCAATTCCCAACCACCCTATGAAAATGTAGTTACCCGCAGGCGCTTCCACCGACTTAAAATGGTAAATAACAAAATGTTTAGATCATTCTGACCGTATACGTGGTCAGCCAATAACTGTAAAGTTAATAATTAGCTAGAATCCATCTATGCATACAAATAATAAGATTTATTACTTACCAGATGACGAAGTTCCACAGGTCGGCAGAAACAGACACGATCGATGCACTGATATGACAGTCACAGAAAAACTCGTTCAAACTGAAATGCGCTCTCATGCACCCCCCACTGACAGAAATTAATACTGTCATGGTCACCCCATCCTGAAAATGTTTTATGTAGCCTACAAATAACGTTGCTATACCAATTTTTCCTGCGGATTTGTGTGTGGTTTTTTTCGCGGTCAATTTGCACTGCTGTATTTAGATTTACAGTAACTGATAATTTCCCAGAATGCATTGAAAATCAACAGTAACATACTGTCAACTGTGGGCACAGTTCATAACTGTTGAAAATACAACATAATACTGTGACAACATCTAAATCTACTGTAACTTACTGTACATAGGTTATACAGTAAGAAACTGTTGAGAAAAACAGTATAATCCTGTGAAAACAACAGAAATCATTTACAGTGTATGGCATTGCTGTCCAGGAGTAATTAGCTTTTGAAGTGGATTTACTTAATGTAAAGTTAACGAAAGTTATCATGAGGATTGTAATGTTTATAGCAGATATCTTAACAAATGTCAGTAGACCGGGAAGATTTTAAAACGAGCCGTTCATTCATTCAGACCGGAAGACAAAAGACAACGAGTGCAGCGCTGAAAATGGGCGGGGCTACATAAGGTCTATAGAAAATGAGTGGGGTGAACTGAAGAGAAGAAGCACCAACATGAACTTGTGAATCTGAAGGATCTGGAGAGATTCTGTATGGAGGAATGGTCTTTGATCTCTTGTCACTTGTTCTCCAAACTCATCAGGCATTATAGAAGAAAAGTCAGAGCTGTTATCTTGGCAAAAGGAGGTTGCAAAAACTATTTAATAACAGGGAGCCAATAATTATGGCCAGGGTGTTTTGGAGAAAAGCATTTATTTCATAATGTGATTTACCCTCCACTTTCAATTATTTTACTTCAATGAAAGGTTCGATTTTTGCTAATTTTTTTTAATGAAAGATCAAAAGGATAAACCATGCAGATTTATTTTTTGCAGCCATTTTTGATCATATTTACCAGGGGTGCCATTAATTCTGACAACAACTGTATATCCTGAAGTTAAGATATATTGGAGATGTCAATATACATGTCTAAACTCTGTCATCATTCACTCAATCTCATGTCATTCCAAAACTGTATGATTCTCTCTCTTTTTTTTCTTGGATTTTTTTAAATATATTTTTTTTATGAGAAAACACATATATCAACAGACATATCTCAGTGTTTTTCCCCCATTGTCGATACAATGGAAGTCAATGGGGCTCCAATGTTGTTTGGTATTCTGCAGAAGAAAGAAATGCATACAGGTTTGGAATGACGTGGAAACAAAATTTTCTCTTTAACTGCTATTAGACGAAAATTAACTGCTACTAAAAATGTTCCCCATCACACATACATTGGGTATAAACTTACATACATAACTGCACTTAGGCATCTGCGCTAGTGTTGTGAGATGGATACATGGATGGTTTTCTGAGTCAACAAAGTTGTGAAAAATGTCACTGTTCATTGGTGCACTCCTTAGCCATCTGTTCCTTTGTGTTAAAGCACATAGCATCAAAGACACATATATTGCTAACAAGAACACACCTATTAACTTTGGTGTCAACAATCTTGTTAATTGAATCATGTTTTACCATAGTAAACCCCACAAAACACTTCACAAGCAACTATGTAATAAACGTCACTTTTCAGCTGCCCACACCATCGTTAGCTGTTTACCGTCTTGATCAATGAGGTTTCCTCCGATTTCTCTCAATTTCTTAATAAATTAATGGCTCACTATGATGTGTGCTGCAATAAGATCTCAAATATTCTGTGTAGATGGCTGTGGTCAATTGTATTAAGATAAAATGCAAATTTTAGTTTTCTAACTTGTGTAGCTTTTGAAACAAAAATACGGTCCCATAACTACAGTATATTAGAAGTGTATAGAGGTATTAGAGGTATACATTAAAGGCCATTAAAGTCAGCATGAAAAAGAAGTTGTGATAGTCTTTTTTTCCCTATTCCCTATTGACAAGTAAGACAAAAAATAAGGGGAACCACATCCAAGTATATTTGAGCCCACCACCAGATCAAAACAAACATATACCAAAAAAAGGTTGAAATACAAAATACAACACCTCAATGCAATAATACCCCACAATCACCAGAACCAGGTCCAAGGAGTGGAACTAGATCTGGGCATAGCAGAGGGGACTCCACCTCATATGAGGTAATCGAGTCTCTACTGCAGCACCGCAATGGTCATCTTCCCGCAATGGGTACATGACTCATCCATGAAAGCCACTTCAGCGTGCTTTAAGCCCAGACATGTGAAGCAGCGATTGTGACTGTCAGACGGGGCCAAGAAATGACCGAATCCAGAAACACACAGGTGGAATGACATTTTTTAAAAGACGCAGTGTCACACCCATGATTGCTCTTTTAGGGAAATTATGATAGGGATCCTGTAATCCAGTGAAGATCAATCAGATTGACTGTGCACCAAAAATCAGTTCAAAGTCAGTTCAGTTCACAACTACATTATCGTCGTAGCGAATAACTTTAAAAAAAATTTAAAAAAGAGAAAACATATAATCCACATGGGTAATCCAACTAAAGAAGAGTTGATGCTGCTGTAAAGTCTGTGGTGAATGCATAGATTCTAGGTAGCACACGAAACAAACACAGTTGATGAAATATACAGCCAACAATGAGCATTGCTAACACACTGATCCTCAATTAATGACCACAAGAAGGCATAAAAGTTGAGTATTAACTCAAACCCCTCTTTTTTTAAATAGTGTGAGCCTTTCCCAAGCTGAGCTACCACATGGCTTACAGGGCTACATCACTAGCTCTTGCTTATATGGGCGCTCTAACGCCCTCACCTTAGGCTGTAGACCACTAGTGACCAGGAAGATAATGGCAAAACAACTATAATCAGCCTGAAAACACACTGGAACTGTTACATTGTGACATATATCTGAGTGAAATGGCTTCTCTTCTATTATTTTATGGTGATTTAATGTGAAGTCCAAAGATGATCCAACTTTACTGGCAATGGTACTTGAACCCAAATTTGGTCTTTTAAATTGGGTTATTTCTTCTGCACAAGTTAACATTGAACATATTAGTGTGATTAATAGCATACAAATAATTATAATAATACATTTATTAATACATTTATTACAGCCAGCACAGCCCCCAGTTGCTACAACAGGCAATGTGCCTGCCAGTCCACACTTATGAGTAGGCAGCACAAAATAAGTAAAGATTCACACTTGATGCATTCTTACAATCAAAAAAAGCTGGATGGAGCCCAACAAACTGAAACTAAATGATGCAAGTATCTCAAGACATGTTATTCAAAACTGTGCCAGAACTTGTCCCTACACAGTATTCACTGCTCCCTACTCACTGGGATATCCGTTGAAGCGGACTTCGCTGACTATAATCGCTCATTTGGAACACTCTACACCGCCATCAAAGAAAGGCAATAATAGGGTAATGCAGATGATGATATAACATAAATATTGTAAGTTACTTTACTTTCAAATTTAAAATCATATAAAAGGCCTGTACATATACAAAACACACATTATGTATCTAATAATATAATTAAAACATGTTTATTACTTGTATATTTAATTGACTATTGCAGCTATTAATTGACTATTAGATTTGAAGCTGTACTGTAACTGTCATTCAATATAAAAAATACATTTGATTTGGTTAACTATGTATAAATGTGTTCTTAGTCAATGGTCTTAATAATTGTAGCGGTCTCATCCCGCGAACTTTCTTTCCCACGCGCAGCTGCATAGTAAACATTCCCGAGGTAAATAAAGTAAAATAAAAAAATGACAGCACCTCACCTCAACACTTTTACATTTACATTTACATTTTGTTAACATAACTATTCATCCAATAGAATATGCAAATGTAACATTAATCACCATAACCATTCATACATTTTCTAATTTGTATAATAACAACAATATATTTATGAATACTCAACTGCATGCATAAACTCCTCATCTCAGAGCCATTTAAAAACTCTTTCCATAGTTAGTTCTTTCTGGCGACACAATGTGCAACGAAAGTTGAAAGTTGATTTCCGCGCTACTCTTCCTGTGAAGTTATGTATTGATGTTCCCTTATTCCGTATGCCGTTCGAAATGTGCCCTTCGAACTGAACGTGTTCGCTCCCTTCGGATTGGAATCTCACTTAAGATCACCATCTTAAGTGAGATTCCAATCCGAAGGGAGCGAACACGTTCAGTTCGAAGGGCACATTTCGGACGGCATACGGAATAAGGGAACATCAATACATAACTTCACAGGAAGAGGAGAGCCTGTGATATCCTGTGAAGTCGACTTCGCAGTCCACTTATGTCCGAATGGAATGCACCTACTATGAAACTAGGTCAACTTTCAATGACAGGGCACACAGACAACCAGCAACAGGGAAAACAGACCAAAAACACAATTGAACTAAACCAAAACAGAGCTTGCACGTTACAATATTGACATTGAACGACGCTTTTTGTGATGTCTATCCAATGCTGTACTCTTTAATAAATTAATGTAATCTTCTAAAATAATCCTTATTTTATTATGTAATTAGTTTTATTTAAATTTTCATTGATTGACAATTCTTGTTAAAATTAAATCTGAAAATGAATATGAGTAAAGTTATATAAAGTTTCACATGAAAAATGTATATCAAACCTGTTACGAAAACAAATTGAGTCATGTTGGGTACGAGACCTCTAGTATGAATACTTTAAATTTCTCAGATGTTCCATTTTACAATAACACTGATCTTCAATTTGTAACATCTGATTCTTATTATAATGTAAAGATATATGTTACAAATGTAACACATACCACTAGGCCTTCCATGGAGTTGTATGGCTGTAATAGCAAAGGGTACATGAAGAATGTGTCTGGCCAATCAAGCATCTTGCCGCGGGCACGTAAGTCTAATCAGCGGCCCCTGGAGCAGACATGCTTTTGGGGGTGATGTCATTGTACAGCTGAATTATAATTTATGTTTTATTGAAACGTGTGTATGTATTTTACAATGGTTTTAAACATGGCTCAACAAACCATAATCAAGAACCTGAACTATCCATTTTTATAAAATATTGTTTTGCTTTTTGCATGCAACATATAATTTTGTATGAAATAGACAGTTTATTTTGGCTCCAGAGTGATAAATCACATGGCAGTGATCAGGTGACTGGCTCAAATTTAGTTTTGGAACTGAGTGCCCATGAGCAAAGATGGCAGCATGGGGAGCAACTGCCATTAAGACATTGTCCAATAGCTTTCTAAAGGTTTTATAGGGATTTCCCACAAAGGACAATTTAAGAGCTTGTTACGGTAATCAGGTTACAAATTGTGTGTACATGTACATGCTAGTTCTTGTTAGCATTTGCTTTGTGGGGGCACCTGTAAACTGTTTGCATTTCTAAAGTCAGTTTCTAAAGGAAATGCCATGTGATAAAGGGAATTCCCTATTTTACAGTTCCACAGACAATAACAGAATTCATTTGTTTACAATTCATGTCACTTCCCATAACTGTTGTGTCCCAGTTACAGTGCTTTTATCGAGGGAACACTGCATACTCTGAAATGTCAAATGTGTATGTATAGCTGTCTACCTCAGGCAATGATATGCAGGCCCTGAAGGATTGGCCCAATATGCATACAGCTTATGCATCGGATCCATATCAAGCAGTCTCATCTCATTCCGTCACAGAAGGCTTAGTTATTATATTCTCTGCCCTGCCAGGCTGTAAGGCTTTGCCAGAGCCTGGAAAACAATTGTAGGGAGATGTCTGCAGGGATGTGGGGAAAGGTGGGCTGGCGTCTGACAGCCATGCTCAAAGATGAGAGTCTTTAATGCATGGCTCAGGGGACATGCCATACCAGGGGAAGAGAGGCGGTGAGCGCTGATGTTGTTTCATGTGTTTTTGACCCGTTGAAGTGTTTACTTGCAGACGGCCAATCCACGATATGTGACAGAGGGGTGCTGTTGACTGTCGTTTCGTTTGCAATGTGAGAGCTCTGGTGTGACTCGGTTATTATATGCAGGTGCACATTTAAATGACACAGAGAGCATATAGAGCTAACTAATAGGGGATGACTAAAAATGCACTTCAACTTGCTGTGGACACATTGCTTGACAAAAGCGGCATTGTTCAATAAGTTGTAATTCACTAGTCGTGTTGTTCGGTCTCCCATGTGCTCCTGCAGTTCACGAGTGATTTAGATGCTTATAGATGATGCCAAATGCAATGCTCACTATAGCAGATGCCAAACACAATATTAACATCGACAAAATTAAAGGTGAAGCGTGTATTTTTTGCAAAATACTTTCTCCTGTAAAACTGAATGTGTAGAGAAAACTTAAGTAAGCCATTTCTATGCTGACTTCCTGAAAGCTGTAGCGCTTTCAAAATGTTGCTGTTTTAGTGTTTAGCATGTCAACTTTTGGTTAAATCAATGGCACAGTTATTTCATTATAGACAATTTACCAATGTCCAATCATATATATATATATATATTTTTTTTTTTTATTCCCTTAAAGGCCCACTAAAATGCCTTGAAACGCACAGCATTATCCCATGTGTTGATGTAATTTCCACTGAAACAGGAAGACAATGTGGGACATATCGAACAGCTCCTCCCCAATTTTAAAATAGCCAATAACATTTAATTTATATCATGGCTTGGCCAGAGCCGTTGAGCTCGGTAAAGCCGCAGTTTTCCCCTAATTTCCTCCATATCGCTTTAAAATATAGCATTCTGTTCAGAATTCAAATGGATCCGTTACGTTTTCTGGTCTGCGCCTACTTGCACATATGATCCGCTCTGCGCTATCGTGTCTCTGCACCAGAGCAGACTTGTGTCCACGCTGCAGCGGTTCGTGTGACACTAACGTGAAACCAGACTTAATTCACCCCAATGTAAAGTATATTTACACTGTCTAAATCGTTCCCTATCCCATAAAGTGGAAATATATAGTGTATACTGTATGTGCCATTCACCATGTAGAAAATAGTAAACGTGTGAATAAATGACCGATTTTAGCCGCAGCTTCGGTGTCTAATTATAAAATAGGGGGCGGGACGGTTTAGATTCTAGAGAGTATTTGATTGGACAGAAAATTTGATGAGGAGCTAAAGTGCAGAGTGATGTCATCAAAATCATTGATCCATATTGGCAGAAGAGAGTTTAAGTTTTGAATGCTTGTCATTGTTTTGCACACTACTTTAAAGATAACAGTAAGGCTAACATATTCATACTAAAAGCCAAAAAAAACTTTGAAAGTTAGAAAAATTTGAAAGTCGAAAAATTTTGATTTCATGGGGACTTTAAAAATAATATTTTTGTCTATTCTTTGATGTCACAGGATAGTCCAGACAAAATGGATTTGGAATGTGTGTAGTCTTTTGATGCCATCAGCCAATCAGCCATGTTATGACCTAATTTTTGTGGGCTCTAGTAATTGGTCACATGGCATTTACGGCTCAGGGGAGATGCAATACCTTGGCAGGCCACCCATAACCTGGCCCTAGCCAGATGAATTTCGCTCCGCCTAGCTTCACTCACATCCATCTGGAACCTCTTCCATTGAGAGTGATTTCTCCAACCAACTTTATGGTTTAGCCAATCAGGACGCAGGGCGGGAGTTTCATAGATGTGACGTAGTGGAGAAGCGACCGTGAGACTGTTTTGATTCAGACAACAATGGCGGCTCGCATCGAGGAAACAAGCGTTAACATTGATGCTGTTAACATTGATTTCATCCGTGTTGTCCAATCTACCTAATATTGTTTCATTAAAAGAACATCAGAGAACGGCTCTTAAGGCTTTTGTTGGTGGAAACGATGTTATATAGATCAGTGCCTTCTCCCGACCGGATTCTTCAGCGTCACGGGTTGGCTTCGGTGTGAGTGGTTGAAATAGCACGTCGATAAAGATGACAGACGGGCTTATCCAATCATATGCAAGGATTTTTGATAAGGCCCAGCCTTCTGAAACGCCATTTCAATGGATCGGTTCCAGATGGATGTGAGTGAAGCTAGGCGGAGCGAAATTCATCTGGCAAGGGCCAGGTTAGGCCACCCACACACATTCTACCAACACGGCATTTAAAAAGAAAATCCATTTTGTGCTGATAGTAGTTCAGAAATAAGTATTTTACCTTTAGGGAAATGTTTGTCTTAAGATATTACAAACATTTTGGATATTTAGGATCCTTAAATATACAGCATTTTAAAAATACAGTACTGTTGGAAATTCTTAGGGACACAGCAGGAGTCGTTGACTAAAGCGTGACATGGAGTGAGGTGGATTCTTTGTCTGGTGTGTTTAATACTCCACATATGTCAGAGCTTTCACCCTGCTGAAAAAAAAAAAAACTTTGCTTTTCAAGTGGCCGCTTGAGCATTCCACTTTGCGCTTCCTGTTGGAGAAATTGTGCATACGGATGATGGAAAATGATGTGTGCTCTACAGAGAAACAGAAACTTCTCTCACTGCCTGCTATCCATCACGGGTGTCGCACTCAATGTTAACTTTTTTTAGCCCATCTGTCTCCAGTGAGTTTGCTTTATGCACCCCTTGAGCTGCTCTTTTTTATTTGCTTGCTCTCAGCTTAACCTCACTGTGTTAATGGCCTAAGAAGCCAAATAAATAAATAAATTTAGCCACAGTAAAGTGCCAATTTGTCATGTGTTTGTGATATTTAATCATTAAAATAAATCAATCACTGTCTTGCATTTTTTGTACAAAGAGGTTTTTTTTATTAGTTTTGTTTTTCAAACCGGTGTGATGCATTATTTCAGTTGACCATCTCTTTTTCCCCCACTAAAGTAATTAGTATTTATTAGTATAATCTTTACATTTGGTAATTCTGTACTTGTAATCTATGTATTATTTGTATCTTTGTAAGGGTTTTGTATCTTTTCAACAGTGTTTGTGGCTGTTGTCAACTTTCTTTTTCTTTTTTCTTTTTATAAGTAAAAATTGTGACTGCAACAAGTGACTTGCAATGTGTCACGGTCGGTGGCTGTAATGAAAGCGCACGATGATAAAGATACTGAAATAGGTATTTAAAGGTGCATAGCGCAGGTTTCTGAGTTTTTGCAGAACTATGCCCCCTCTGGCGACAATCGAAACTGCAACCAGAGATGTGCACGCTCATGGATCACACGCACACGCACGCTTGCACGAGCTGTTCATTACCAAAAGAGCATCAGCCGCACAAATCTTTTGTTGACAGTCATAATGTCTTCAGAGGTAATAAAGTTATAAATCTGCAAGTCATTTTAAATATATAAAAGGAAAGGCATTTGAGTAAATTACACACTTATGTGTGAGGGGAAAACGGGGGTAGCAAAAAAGTTCGGTTTTTGTTTCCATCTATCTCCATGTATGTTGAACTGTTTTATGTGTTTACTGTATCCACTTATGAGTGTATTATTATGGAAACACGTTCATGAACAATGTAAGTTATTACTTTGTAAAAGCTCAAAATAATAATCATACCATACACAGTTGGTCAACAAAGTACACTCAAATGTCTCACGGTAATAAACAATCAAATGGCACTATGACGTTACTGTAAAAGCCAAACAGGCTAATCCGCCGAATTCACATTCCCGGGAACAATTTACTATTTTTTACGAAAAAGAAAATATAGCCAATGCAACGGCGTTCTTCCTTGTTGGTCAAGGACATGAGCACCTTATCATGTTAGCAAAGTACACAAGGCGACCGGTAGGTCATACACAAAAACATAGGTAACTTTAGCATCTTTTATGGGATATGTTTTATGTTGTACTATTCTTCCGAAGACAATTCCTAGTTTATGAACCTGTTCACTGACAATGGTAGTAAAACCAAATCTGATTGTACATTTATCTAGCTTACGCTAAAGCATTACACATTTTACGCATCATCATTTTTTGTCATAGATTTGCAACATAGATCAGACATTAGAGACTGGGCTATATCTTACCATTTTATCAAGAAACAAAGCCAACTGAGGATCCCGTTTGAGACCAAGAGCAGACCGGAGATCTCTCCAGTTGTTGAATGCCTTCCCGAGGTTGACTCTCGTCTTACTCCGACGCCTGTCTGACTCCAATTTGGACCTTTTGGTGGCACTAGACAAAATTTTTCTTTTCTTTACTTTACGTGGAGTTTGCGTTGGGGTTTGGAATGGACTACAAGCCGGTCTCTTTGAATCCATCTTCTACCTTTGACGCAGGAGTTGTCTTCGCTGATGCGGAGAATGGCGGCGCCGGCGAATACACAAACCTGCGAGACATAGCCTGGTGAGCGTGAACGCGCATGACGTCACGCCCAGTCTCAAATTCGAGCCCGAATCCCTCTTATATATTTTACTGTACAGGATTATAGAGGCAATCTCAGTGCGCAGAGAAGGGCTCATTCAGCCCATCAGGCAGTTCTTTAAGGATGTATAGGATAGAAAAACAGGTATTTTTAACATGAAAAGTTGCTCAATGCACCTTTAATCAAAGAATCAAAACATTAAACCGGAGAATAACACGGAGGAAACAACCACAAACACACTAGCCAGGTTTCCATCAAAAGATTTTTTTGCAATAAAATGTTTAGTGCATCAAAATATTTACCGAAATAGCTGATGGAAATCTTTTTCCGTTTAACTTAAAGGGATACTTCACTTTTTTTGGAAATAGGCTCATTTTACAACTCCCCCAGAGTTAAACTGTTGAGTTTTACCGTTTTTGAATCCATTCAGCCAATCTCCGGTTCTGGCGGTACCACTTTTAGCATAGCTTAGCATACATCATTGAAGTGGACAAGACCATTAGCATTTCTAAAAAAAAAAATGACCAAAGAGTTTCGATATTTTTCCTATTTAAAACTTGACTCTTCTGTAGTTACATCGTGCACTAAGACCGACGGAAAATGTAAAGTTGCGATTTTCTAGGCTGATATGGCTAGGAACTATACTCTCATTCCTGCGTAATAATCAAGAAACTTTACTGCCGTACCATGAGAGCAGCAGGCGTAATGATATGACGCAGCGTCTGAAAATAGTTCCGTTGTGTTGACGGAAGGTAGCCTATTTTCAGGCGCTGCGTCATATCATTACGCCTTTTCATAAGTTTACAATTTCCGTCGGTCTTAGTGCACGATGTAACTACAGAAGAGTCAAGTTTTAAATAGGAAAAATATCGAAACTCTTTGGTCATTTTTTTTTTTAGAAATGCTAATGGCCTTGTCCACTTCAATGATGTATGCTAAGCTATGCTAAAAGTGGTACCGCCAGAACCGGAGATCGGCTGAATGGATTCAAAAACGGTAAAACTCAACAGTTTAACTCTGGGGGAGTTGTAAAATGAGCCTATTTCCAAAAAAAGTGGAGTATCCCTTTAAAAGCACATAAATTCTTGGTCGATACTTCAAATGTTGCGAAAAACTAATTTGGAAACACTTTTTGTTGAGAAAAAGGACTTTAACGCA
This sequence comes from Rhinichthys klamathensis goyatoka, assembly GCF_029890125.1. Taxonomy (NCBI): domain Eukaryota; kingdom Metazoa; phylum Chordata; class Actinopteri; order Cypriniformes; family Leuciscidae; genus Rhinichthys; species Rhinichthys klamathensis. The sequence continues at coordinate 5,406 of NW_026607283.1, read as the reverse complement.
AATAAATGTGGTGTCACATAACAGAATTAGCCTATACAGCTGCATTTGTGCCGTTGCTCCTGTTAAAGCACCTTTTCTCTGTAGTTCAAAGGTGCATTAAATTTATGTTATTTTTTTACAGTGTATACATTTTGGATAGGCAGTTGGTCCCATTTTAAAAATAATAAGCCTATTAACAAGCATTATTTTCAATCTACAATCTAATAATCAGAAAAAATAATGCAACTGCTCCCATTTCTGAATATTGCTTCATAAAATCACGATTTTATGGTCTGAACCTGGCTACTTGACGAATGAAAATCACAAACATGACACTTGTTTATAATGATAAGACAAATTAGGCAGTTTCGACAAATTAGGCAATAAGACAAACTCTGGCAGTCTGATACACGCTCCAAACCATTGATTTCGGAATAAAAGATTCATAAGGTTTTGAAGCTTCATGAAGCAGTCTTTTGAAATTGCCATCAATACACTTTGATATCCTGTCTTCTGCCTGCCTTCATCAGTCTTCCAGATCCTGTTTGTCTGCCGTTCATCTTGCAGGAAAGAGAGCACTGAAATGACCGAACGCCTTCAGGATCTCCTCACAAAGAGAAGACTCACTCAATGAATAGGTTCCACTTCTATTTGGCGTAAGCAACACTTCCTCTTAGAGGGTGCTCTCACAGAAGTGATGGTGACTACCACATAGTCCTGCGGTAGCCACCTGAACCTCCGCATCCAAGCTGCTCCACTCCTGACCTAGCACAGTAGGCGCAAGCGACATGCGCGCACAAGACAGGAGCACTGCTCAGCACTAGGTGTGAAGAAATCACTGAGCTTCAGGAGCATCTCTGCTCAACACCTGAGTATAATAAAAATCACTGAACTTGAGTGGGCGCCAAGCGACAATGAATCGCATAGCCGCTTTAGAAGGCTCACTGGGGAACGCATTTCTGCGGGGCACCGGGGTCAGCTGAGAGCCAGTTGTCTGTCCAAGGGTTGTCTGGCAGAGGAACGAATCCGGAGAGGCAAACAGATGTAACTGTGCGGCCCCGAAGTGGTCCCTGCCCAGCTGTACCGCCTGGGGTGGAGTCTCCACTCTCCCTGGCCATAGGCTGTTGTGAGGCTCGTCGGCGGCACGATTGAGCAGGCTGGAAGAAAATAGTGGAATGAAGCGACCTCAGAAGCTTCTGACTCCAAGGAGGAGGTTATGGGCGAGTTGTAACATGCGAGGGAAGCGTAGTGCAACGGTCGCAATGTTGTCTTTTCAGACCAGTACAAATTCGCTGAGCAGTGGTGTCTCAAAACAAGATGAACTGTAAGCAACTCGAGGCAATGGATGACAATGCAGTCGGAGGGCCGCCCAGACCTCCGTTACTGCATGCCCTTTGTATGTGGCCCCTCAGCCGGTATTGATGGACACTTGTTCTAGGGACCGTTGGCCTGGAGAAACAAAAGGTCTGTTACGGACTGAGGGTTTGGCGGCAGGCCAGGGTGCTTTCACATGGAGCGTGCCGCTCTGCCATGGCCACCTCGGGACTCAGCCTGAAGTCAGTGCTGAAGCGGTATTCATATGGAGGAAGCTGAGCGGCTGCGTCTACCATATGCCCCAGGAGCCTCTGAAGAGTTTCAGTGGGACCCTTTCTCATTTCTATACAGCACTAACCATCCACACACTCTTTTTAAGAGATGCGGTGGCCCGAATCCATCTCCAAACTAGAAAAGAGATCCTCAGTCCGTGGATGAGTTTACTCTTTCCCAGTTGACCTGAGGACCCAACTGGCTATGACCACTTGAAGGGTAGGACTTTGTACTGATACTTCACACCTTTCAAACGCACAAACACAGGATGGCCTGTGGTGTGGAAGGATAGAGATCTGAAGTACATGTCTCTCAGGTCGAAAGCTGCAGACCAATAACGGCTGGCCCACTCATAGCAGATGGACCAGCACGCTCCACGGGGGACTCCACCGGCTGCGGTGGAAGGGAGGAGTGAGGAACCCACAGGGAATGGTTACCGGGCGAGACATCCAACACTATCCTCCACCCATCACCCATCCCACGCGGCACCCGAGGGCAGGGCATTGTAATGGGGACTCCAGCTTCGCGGACGAAGGTGAGTCTCGATCTCAACACAGTTGTATTCCCAAAATGGGAACATGAACCGTCCACAAAAGATGCAAATCCGTGATGCAACCGTGATGCAAATCACGCACGCCAATTCCATTGGCTCGTTTAATAGTACTCGAAGATGACTGGCTCCCTGGCGTGATCCCCATTCAGTCGACGTCGACTATGTATGACGTTCTCGACTGAAAGGGAACCACAAGTGGAGAGTAAGCAGATCGTACAAAAACATAAAAGTGGGTGTACGAATTAGCCACAAATTCGCCAAAACAGTTACAAATTGCCATGGGAGTGTGTTGTCTTCAAAATAAGCCAATAACAAAGTTCATCCATTTAGTACAAAAACACCCTTGCAAAAATGACAATTGAGACAATCTCAATTAATCTCAAATAATACACATTTTACAGAAGAAGTAATGCTTTGTCAATTATTTATTTTAACAAAAATATGAGCTTTGCTTTTTAAGGTATTCAGCTACTTGACTTACTCTAACTGAAATGTACTATTTATTTATTTATTTATTTATTTATGTAAAAGAAAAACATCAACAAAACAAACAACTAAGTTTACTTGTACTGAACATGGAACATTTCTTTAGTACATTACTTACTATGTACTCAATTTCCCAATGACTTGGTGTGGGCCAGTTTAAGACTTTTTTTTTTCTTTGGACCCCTATATCTTATAAATATTTGAATTTGAAAACAGGCACAGGTCATCAACAATTGTATTAATATTAATAAATTAAACCCCTGGGTGCTATTACTTGGTATACATTCCCATTCATTATATTCTTTGGGGAATATATGTTTTAATTACATTACAACTGCTGTTATTATCAAACTTCAGATTAAAGTTCAAGTTGTTTGTGTTGATTGTGGTAAAGGCTGCTGTACTTCTATTAAAGGGTTTTTTCCCCATCTTACTCTGCAATTGATTGTTCTCATGGAAAGTTCAGGCGCACTTGACTGCACTGGGATGCAGTAGATCCTGCTGTACAGAAAAACGGATGGTCCTCTATGCCATTGTTCTAAATGAACAGTTCAGGGCAATTTTATTTGTGCTGCTTATGAAGTTGTTTCCCAGGGAATTCCAGGCAGACCATTGCCATTTGGAATGTGCCGTATGCAACCGTTAGTAGTTAGTTATTTTGAGGACAATACAGAAGGCAGCAGTGACACGAAACAGGCAATGAATCCAACTTATACAGCAGTACAATAATGCACAATATACAACAGCACCATAATGTACAATATACAACAGCATTATGCATACATAAACAGATATATATATGCAGGGCCATGACTAAGTTATAGTCCTGAATCTTATTTCAGTTTTTTTTTTTAGTTTTGGGCCTATATACATCATGAAATTATGTAATAAGTATGCTACAGAAAAAATACATATAAAAAGGCAAATATTGAAGGTATTTCATTTTTGAATAATTGTTTTGCTTATACTTTCTTTTCAACAAAATAACTTTTGTGTTTAAGGAGTGGTTCTCCCAAACAGCTTAATATGTAACTTCCATTATGTAACCTCATGTTATTTTATGCCCCCTTTCAATTTTAAATGGAATTTAAAGATGTAATTCAAAGAAAAGTATAATGAAATGCTGTTCTTCCACCCTGGTCCACAAAGGTTAATCTACTGTTAATCTACCATGTGATTTATAATTCTGGAACTGCAGGAAAATGGCAATGTGGATAGGAAAAACCTTGACCCCATGTGTTAAACATCCTGCATTGTTGTCACATGATCTCAGAATACAGTATGTTTATTCTTGGAAGCTATTCAGACATCAATTTGGAGATAATAACTGTTATTTTTCATTCTGAATTACTTTTAAAAATATCTAATCAAAATGTATGTAAAAAAAATAGATGTTATCATGGTGTTATCAGGGCTGTAATTACTTTGCATTAATCCATCACACTGGAAGGTCAGGTCAACCGCATTATGCTGTGGTATAAGCATATCTGTTGTATACTGATCATTTTGGAAAATATAATAGGCTTCTCTACTGTATGTCAGTGTTTCTCATATCTCTTAAATCAGAACATACTATATATTAATTAATATCAGCAATCCTCTATTTTAGGTAAATAATCATGCTGCTAAAATTACATCAGACTGGCCTTTTGCCGATCTATAGAAGAGTCCTATCAGAGCAGCATCTAAAACACACACATGTATGCCATAAATCTATTCATCTAAATCCTTCATTTAAAGGGGTTGCCATCCAATTCAAACACATTATGTTTGCAAATCATTCCAAATGTTGAAATTCAATTCAAATCCACTAATACCTAATAATAACTATTATATTTAGGAGCAATGTGTGTGCAATGTACTAGTCTTAAAACATCTATCTCTTTAGAAAAGCTTATTAATCCAGATAAAAGGAGGAAATCAAGCTCTCAGACTTTAGAATAATATTTTGCCTTTTGTTTATCAGCCCCCAGAGAAAAGACAAAATCTAAATAAGATCTCTTTAACATCTCAAATATTTCTCCTAGAGGAAAAAAAAATAGTTTACTTTAACATCAACTGGAGATTTTTGATTTAGTCTCCTACTTCTCACACTTGTCTCCTGAGACAAAAAACTCTAACACTCTCACATTTGTCTCCTTTAAAGATTCAGAAGAGGTCTCAACAACATCTGACACTGTGCTCAGATTTTTCTCCTTCGCTAGAGACTCTGGATTGCTCACATTTGTTTCCTCTAAAAATTCAGAAGAGATCTCAACAACATCACACAGACTATGCTCATATTTTTCTCCACAGCTAGAGACTCTGGTGGTCTTACATTTGTTACCTCTAAAGATTCAAAAGAGACCTCAACAACATCACACACTATGCTCATATTTTTCTCCTTAGCTACAGAAACTAGATCGCTCACATTTGTATCCTCTAATGATTCAAAAGAGACCTCAACAACATCACACACTGTGCTCAGATTTTTCTCCTTATACCAAGAGACTCTGGTGGTCTCAAATGTGTCTCCTCTAAAGATTCAGAAGAGACCTCAACAACCACATACTGTGCTCAGATTTTTCTCCTAAATTAAGGGTCTTATATTTGTTTTCTCCAAAGTTTCAGACAATATATCAACAACATCACAGATAGGGTCAGACTTTTCTCAGCTAGAGGAGCTCTCACATTTAACTCTTTTAAAGTTTAGAAGAGACCTTAACAACTTTACACATTGTGAACCAAGTCAATTATTTGAAAGGCACTAAGTAAAAAACAATCCATAAATTCAAAGTTTAAGCCTATATGAAGAGTGAAGT